>NC_133658.1:851232962-851517529 GCF_037893015.1 Macrotis lagotis
ATAAGGTGTTCAGAATAAAAAAGAAAACCCCAAATAATCCCTGCTCTCAAGGGAATTATACTTCACTGGGGATGCTAAGAGTACTGAGGAATAGAAGAGTATTAGTAACTGAGGGTGGAGTTCTTTCATTTAAGAAGTGGCATGTGAATTGTGTTTCAAGGAACAGAAAAATCCTGAAAGGAAGAGAGAAGTTATGCATCCTAGGGATTGGAGATGGCTTGGTCAAATGTACAGAGGTAGGAAATGGCATGTTGAATTTGAATTCCAGTTAGTAGTCTAGTTTAGATGAAAAATAGAAACTATAAATACCTTATACCTCTTACCTTATTGGATAGGCTAATAGGACAAACGGAGAAAATGATAAACGTTGGAAGAGAAATTGAGACAATGATACACTATTGGAGAAGTTGTAAAATGATTCACCAACTAGGTAGAACAATTTGGAACTATGCCCCAAGGGCTATAAAACCATACCTATCTACCTTTTGGCCTAGAGGTGCTACTGCTAGGTCTATATTCCAGAAGAGATGAAATACAGGAAGAAAAGAACTCAAGATTTTGGAAGTGAATGTTGAAATTTGCTTTTGCATGTTAACTGGGGTGAAGAGGATAAAATAAAAAAATAAAATTTTTTTTTAATAAAGGATAAAAGTAAAATAAAGACCACATAGAGGGGCAGTATGAGATAAAACTAGGAAGGCAGAAATGTTCAGCAGGCAGCCAGGTATATTGGAATGGAGTTTAGGACAAAGAAAAGGGTTGAGCATTTTGTCTCCCCACATTGAAATATAAACTTGCTGAGAGCAGTCACAGTTTCATTTATGTCTTTGTATTCCCAGCACCTAGCACAGTCCCTGATACAATGCTTAATACATGCTTATTCATGTAGAGATTTTGGAAATCATCTATGTAGAGAAGATAATTGAACCTATGAGAGTTTATTAGAACATTAAAAGAAATGGGACAAAGAAAGGAGTCCTCTCCTTTTAGTCCCATAAGGATGTTGAGATTCCCAAACTTAGGGGACAGGAGATGCATTGTGTGTGTGAGAAAAGAAGGCTGAAGAGAAATGGTCAAACAAATGGAAAAATAATCATGAGTCACATCACAGACACAATGAGAAGATGATCAAAAGGGGAGAGGTCAAATGCTACAGTAAGATCATTTTTATTGTGACTTACATCATAAGAAAAGACAGATTCAGAAATCAAGAGATTGTTGGTAATTTGAGAGATTGCTTTAAGTAAAGTAGAGGGGTTATAAGTCAGATTGCAAGCGACTGAGAAGAGAAGTAGGGAAGTAAAAGCAGCAAGTTTATATTTTTTTCAAGGAGTTTGGCAGTGAAAGGAGGGAAGAAATGTTGGTTGATAGCTTGAGGAGATGGCAGGGTTTTGGTTTGTTTTGCTTAGTTTTATGGACAAAGAATACTCAAGCATGTATGTGAGTTGAGAAGGAGGAGTCATTTGATAAAGAAACATTGAAAACAAGAAGGAAAGGCACAGATGAAGGATCAAAATCCAAAGGAGATCAAAGGGTATGTGAATTCAACATGTAACTAGAGGGCTTTAACTTTGGCAAGGAGAAATGCTATACTTTTCTTAGAGTCTAAAACAAATAAGTGAGGTCAGGTGAAGTTCAAAGGTTGCAAGAGATGAAGAAGGGAAGATTATGGGATGCACAATTAATGGCTGTGTTTCTCTCATTAAAAAAGAGAATGAGGTGATCTGATGAGACAAAGGCAGAGATAGAACTGGCATAGGAGGCTTTAAGGGAGAGGAGAAGCTTCAGAACAAATTATTGGGGACCATGTTAAGATCAGTCAGAAGAGAACTAAAGAATTGTTGTGCAATAGTGAGGGACAAGTTAAGATTAGATAATGCACATTTTTGGACCTAGTTATAATGATTTTATAGTATGACTTATAGCACAGTTTAGCAGCTTGGGAGCAGTAGAAGAGAAGGCAGATGGTGGGAGTGATCTAAGATTGAAGATTGACAGGGCATGAATAGCGGATGGACAGGGGTAAGGGTGGAAGCAGTGCTTTATTGAACTAGTTAACTATCAAGGGAGTTGACTGTCAAGGGAAGAAAGTGAGACAAGAATAAAGATGATGAATTGAGAGAACAAGGGAAGAAGGAAAGATTGGAAGTCAGTGAGGACAAAGACTAGCTTTAGGAGCAATGGGGGTGGGGGAGAGAGAGAGAGAGAGAGAGAGAGAGAGAGAGAGAGAGAGAGAGAGAGAGAGAGAGAGAGAGATGGAAAACTAAGGGATTGTAACCACAAATTAAGACTTTGAAGTCTGATATCATAGAGATATGACAGTTTGTTGGATCCTACTGAGATTTAAGGTTCTATCTCTCCATGGATGGCTAATGAAGAGAAAAAAATGGAGGTCCTATGAGTTGAGGTGATGTATGAATTAGGGGACCAAGTAATTGAAGAGGTAACCATTCATGCAATCAGTCAACAATCATTTTTCAAACCCATGCTATATGAACACTAAGATTTTTCTAAGATGAGAGCAGGAGATGAAGATGAATGTGAGCCAGATATTGAACATCTTGAGAAAGAAGGGACAGTGAACTGGAAGTGGTAGAAAGCAACAATAAGCATTTGGAGAGAGTAGATAGATGGAGTGATTCTCAAAGGAAGATAGGATATTGAGTGATGATAGTATAAGGTGGATCTGGAGCAGTGGATAACAAGAAATATGCTGATTCCTTCTAACCCTGTGTGCGAATGTTTGTGTTTGTATGTATGTGGAGGAGGGGAGAGAAGAGATGATGAACATCACTAGTAGTAGTGAAGATGATGAAGAGATGATATGTCATCTGGAGAAAATCAGGTTTCCACAAATGCAAGAAGATGGAAAAACTGCAAGAGGAAAATATTGTATGGAGGGAAATGGGTTAATTTTAAAGTGGAATTTCTGAAGGTTATAATGACTATACATAGGCCAGAACAAGGATGATCAGGACTGAAGTGGTATAGAGAAGAGAATATAGGCAGCAAAGCCTATGATGATTCTGAATCATGAGGAATGGAGCAACAGGGAGCAGGAGCTTCCAACCAGAACAGCCAGGTGAATATTGTACAAACACATTTATGTTTAACATGTTTCCAGTTTAGTCATTTTTCAGTATGCAGAATTAGGATTAAGGGAAAAGAAAGAAAACTATGACTTAAGAAAGAAAAGCATAAAGGACAAGGAAAAACACAAAAGGAAAAACATAAAAAACATAAAGGAAGAGAGGAAGTATCCATAGATCAACATGTTTAGTTGATTGGAGAATTATACTGGAAAGTCAGTGGTTTTGGAGAATGGAAAGGTCACTTGGTGATGGTGACCACTAGTCTTGGATAGCTTATGACAAAGACAGTTCCTTCACCCTCTGTTTCCCTCTATCTCAGTCTTTATGAAGGGGCAATTCTGGGACTGGAAAGGCTGACAACAGGCTAGAAGATCTGTGGAGCAATATTTCCATTCTTTATTCTGGTAAGAAGTAGCATGGTGTAGTGAATAAACAGCCAATCCAGAAATCATGAGGACTGGGGTTTAAGTTCTACTTCTGTCACAAATTGGTTGTGTCTCCTTGTATAATTCATTTGTCTTTAAGTGTTCTAGGAAAATCTCTATGATAGTAAGTTGCAGAGAAGGTATTATTGATAGAAGATGCTTCCTCACCTGAGAGCTTCCTATATCAATGCAATCAGAGGTTCCATCCCTATGAAATCCCCATGAGAGACTAGGCTAGGGCCAAGATTGGTGCGATAGTCTGATCAAAGTCACTACCATCTAGGTCATGGGTAAGGTAAGACTAAGTGTTCACTTTTTAGGATTGTTGAGTATCACCCTATGATAATTCCACCTTGCTCAGTCCAAGGGTTTAGTTTCTTGGGCATTTAGGGAGAGTATTGTTTGGTGCCAAGAATATTCAACTAGAATTAAAATGACCTAGAATTTAAATTATGTTTCTTCAGCATTGGGGAGGCTGGTTTCCCTTCTATAAGTGGAGAGGGGTGGTAATCCTCTTTCAAGTCTTGATGAGTTCTCACATTCAATGTCAATGCCCAAAATCTCTCTTATCTCTGAGATTTTGGGTCTTTGTTTTTGTTTTTCTCTAAGGGTCCTCCCTGCCCAGCATACTATGCTCTGAGGTCCAAGATTATATTTGAAGGTTCATTCTGGCCTAGACATTCTGTGTTTTAACAGCACTTAAACCTGAACCTCTGAGGCTCTTGGTGGATTGTAAACTTGCTATAAACTCAGAGTATATTCTAGGATTCCTTCCAAGGTTCTGGGAAGAGCTGCAATAGGCAAGGTTAAAGTACTCCACAGGGGGTTCATGGAAGGGTATCTTGGAGGGAGTGACTATGGATTAGAGAGTCCTAGTCAAGAGTGTGAACTCACCTTGGGTCCAGGATACCAGACTATTCGTTTCCTCAAAAAGTTGAGAATGTAATGGATTGCACTTTGTTATAGACCCAACGGCTGCAAATCATTTTGGAAATTAGTTTTCTATGGAAAAATCAATATACTAATTAACTTGGTGGCCTCACTAACGAGTTTAAGCACAATAAGGCCTCTGGAAAATATTGGGGCATTTTGCAACTGCCTTAAATTCCACCTTGGGAAACAGGCTGACTGATCTTGAAGTGAGACTAAGTGGGGGAGGGAGAAAATATAGTTCCCTTGTAGAGGTTACAAATGAGCAAAGGAATATTGGATCCCTTTTCAAAGACCATGAAAGGAGTTTTCTGTATATTAGTAGATAAAGACTTGAGCTATTCTGTCTCTGTGCTGACTCCAGTCAGGGAGAATACTAGAGTCTTAGATAATAGAATTCCAGAGATAGAAGTTACCTTAGATCATAGAATATAGAATATAAGACGTGGAAGGGACTTTAGAATAAAGAATGCCAGAGCCCAAAGAACCTTTAGAGATTTTCTAATACAGCTGCTTCATTTGACAGATGTAACAACTGAGTTCCAGAGAGGGATGTGGAGATATCATACACATCATAATGTTGATGGCACAGACTGGATTTGAAACAGTCTCTCTACTCCCAGACCTGGGATTGTTCCTTTCTACTATGTAAGAGCCTGTTTTTTATTTATCTCAGTGTCCCTAGCTACAAGATGGGCAGAGACCCTAATGCTTTCTCCTGTCTTTGTTAACAGAGGTTTTAGATACTTACAAAATCAGAGAAACACAGACCTTGAAGGGGCCTTAGAGACCATCTGGTCCAACCCCCCTCATTTTAGAGATGAAGAGAGACAAGTGGTGATTAATGGATTGATGTCAACTTGGAGGGAGGTTTCAAGTGGCAGCTGCAGGGATACAGGCCTCTGTCTTTAGTTCTCCTTTGCGTGACATTTTTATCAATGATTTGGATGAGAGCATAAATGGCTAGCTTATTATGTTTGTGGATGACACAGAGCTGAGGGGGAAAAGAATATTTGGGTGACAGAAGCATTAACCAAGATGATTCTGAAAGATTAGAAAGCTGGACTGGACCTGATAAGAGAGAATGTAGTAGGGATAAATGTAAAGTCCTGTACTTTGGTTCAAATAATAAACTGCACTTACATAGGATTAAAGAGACATAGACCATATGAAAACCATGTTTTTTGAGGGGATCTAAACCTAATATAAACCAAAAGTATGATGTGGCAGTGAACAAAACAAATTCCACTGATAGAATCCTAAAAGGATGGAATTTACCATCCTATCAATTTTGGTCTGCCTTGACCAGAGAACTCATCTGGATTTCTGCATCCATTTCTGGCATCACATTAGAGGAGTTTATTACCTTTGCTTCTGTGATATTGCTCTGTCTCTCTGTCTCTCTGTCTCAGTCTTTGTCTCTGTCTGTCTGACTGTCTGTCTCTCTGTCTGTCTCCTCTGCTCTTTCTTGTAAATCTCATCTATTCCCATGGATTCAAATATCACCTTTATACAAATAATTTCCCATATTGACACATCCAATACTAATTTCCTGAACTCCAGTGATATATCATCAACTCCTGCATATCACCTCCTGGATGGCTCATAGAAATCTCAAACTGAACTTACTTGATATGGAATTATGTTCCCCACCTCTCCACCACCAACTTGCCCTTCCTCCAAACTTACCTACTTTCTGCTGATGACATTTCCAACTTTCCCATCATCTGAATTCATAACCCCACAGCCATTCTTGTCTTGTAGTTCCCTCACTTCCAATAGCCAATCAGTTAAGTCTTATTGAATCATTTGACTCTGGGTCTCAGTGACTATATGTATAAAATGGGAGAAATAGACCAGATAGTCTCTAATGTTCCTTCCATTTCTAAATGTATGATTCCATGGTCCTATAATCCTATCTCCACTACAACTTTCACATCTGTCCTTTCCTCTCTACTATATGACCACTACCCTAATTCAAGCCCTCATCCCATCTCACCTGCACTATTGCAATGACTTATTTGTTCTCCCTAGTTCCAATTCTTTTCCCTTCCAATCTATCCTTGATATACCTGTCACCATTTTCCTAAGGCACAGGTCTGACCATGCTACCATTCCCATGATCAGTATCTCTCTGCGGGTCTTCATTTTCCATTTAATATAAGAGACTCCCTTAGCCTAGGATATAATATGGCCCCCATCTACTTCTTAAGATTTTATGATGAAGTTTTATTGATACAACCATCATGTCTTGATATGTTCCCCTTTAACCCTTTATTGCACAGTCCCATGTAACTAAGAAAAACAATTAAGGGAGACCAACCAAGCCAGCATTGTCACCAGACCCTAATGGCTACCAGGCCTCTCCTTTTGACCTACACCTGAATCTTTCTGTATGACTTGTCTTCCCTCTTTAGAATATGAGCTCCTTGAGAGAGGATATTATTTCATTTTTCTATCTCTGTCTTTCATGTTTAGCAAAATTCTTGGCACATATTAAGTACTAAATAAATGCTTTTTCATTCATTCATTCATTCATTCAATTATTCATTCATTTGTTCACTCCCTCATTCACCCATCCATCCATTCATTCTTTTTAATTCCCATTTTATAGTTATTTTGTATGGTTTTCTCCTGGTCCTGCATACTTTAGTCTGCATCATTTCACGAAAGTTTTCCCAAAACCCTGCACTTTAGTCTGCATCAGTTAATGTAAGTCTTTCCAAACCTCTGCCTCAGTTTCCTAATCTATAAAATGAGAATATTAATAGCTACCACCTCCAAGTATTCAAATGAGATAATATTTGTAGAGTAATCTGCAAACCTTAGGGTATCATATAAAGGTTTGCTATTATTATCTAAAAGGCTGCCATATGTAAGAGGAGTTAAACTGTTTCTGTTTGGTCCCAGAGGGCAGAACTGGTAGCAAATGATGGAAGTTATATGGAACTAGTTTTCTGCTGAATTGAAGGAAGGACTTCATTGAAAATGAGATAATATTTGTAAAGCACTTATCATAGTGCTTGACACACACTTGCTCCCTTTATATGAGCATTTGTATAATGGATTGCTTTGGTAGGTCAGTCGTCAATCAGGCAGCAAGCATTTATTAACGACTACTGTATGTTAGGCACTGAAGTAAACTGCTCGTGATACAAAGAAAAGAAAAAGACACACCTGCCTTCAAGGGGCTTAGAATCACATGGGAGAGATAACATAAGAACAAATGTGTACAAAAAAGATTTTTGTAGGAGGCAGCTGGGGGTACAGTGTATAAAGTGCAATATATGCATATATATGCCATGCATAATATATATATAAATATAAGTGCTTTATATATACAAATATATTTACATATTCCATAATATATTTATATAAATATCTATAAATAAATATATAATATGTGACACATCATGTAAATGCTTCTTCTTTCTCTTCCTAAATTGAAGATAATCAATAGAGAAAAGATACTATCAATAAGGGAAATCAATAGGGAAAGACTTCTATGCTCTTCATCATGGAAGGTGTTCAGTCAAAGGTTATATGACTATTTGGGACCATTGGATAATTACAGTGGATAAAATGTCAGACCTGGAGTCTAGAAGACCAGAATTCAATTCTGGACTCAGACACTAGCTGCAAGTTATTTTACCCTGCTTACCTCATTTTCCTCCTCTGTAAATATAAGCTAGAGAATGAAATGATAAACTAATCTAGCATCTCTGCCAAGAAAACCCTAAATGGGATAACAAAGAATCAGACAAACTGAAATGATTAAACATATGATCATTTGTCATGGATGTTAAAGGGAAAATTCATGTTTCAAATACAGGTTAGACCAGATATCCACTGTAATGTTCCTTCTGTGGGGGAAAAAAATTACATTTCACAGTAGATAGTGCAGAGGTCCTCAGTTCAAATCCTAATTTTGACACTTATTATCTGTGTAGTGATGGGTGAGTTAATCTCTCTGAGCCTCAGTTTTCTCAGCTATAAAATGAGGATAATAATTCCTATAGTTCAGGGCTGTTGTGAAGGTCAAATGTAATGTGTTGAATGTGTAATGCTTTACAAAATAAGCACTATATTAATGCCAGTTAAGATTATAGATAACTCCAAAAGGGAAAAACATCTCTGCTCTGCCAACTTCATAAAACTATTTTGAGGATCAGATGAGATAATAGATGTAAAATGCTTCGTAATGTTAACATGCTATTTTTTAAAACCATTTTTAAAAATCAGAATGCTTGTGATATCTTTCCATCTTTGAGCCTGATGCTTCTATTCTTCAGAGCATCCCATCTATGCTTAGGTCCCCCCCCCCCCCCAAAGCATCATTCTTATATAGCTCATAGGTAAAAGCTTTGTTTTGTAGTCAGAAGCTGCATTAGAATCCTAGCTCTGGTGTTTACTAACTAGTGTGACTTGAGGTAAATCAATTCTTTTTTCTGGGTCTCTGTTTTCTGTTTTGTGAATAAGAGTATTGGAGAATATGATCTCTAAGGTTCTTCAGTTCTTAAAGTCTTTGTTTCTATGACCCTCCACACCAGGCACCCTGGAATGGTTAAGACTGTAGCTATGAAGCTTGAGGGTCAGTAGCAGAAAGATGGTGAGGGAATTGGGACATAATCGCTGTCCATGGTGCCAGAGCTCACAGGCTAGCTGGCATTCCAACTCCAGTGTGCAGATGGTAGGTATGGGTGGGGGAGCTGCACAGCTTTATTTCTCTAAGTTCCCTGGCACCTCTCTTGGCCATTCTATTTAACAAGTTCAGGAAAGGCAACAGAACTGTATATAATGTGTGGAACTGTGTGTAAGGTGTGAGAAGCAATCTTAGAATAGCACTAGCTCTTGAAAATAGCAAGGAAAGGGGAGAAGAGTTTAGAATCCCCCATATCCTGAAGATGTGACCTTCAGCCTCCAGGTCCATCACTAAGAAGTGAGTTTCACCTGAACCTTCCTACTCAGGGCTCTTGGGAGGAAAGGTGCCATGAAAACACTGAGGCTTCTAATGGTAGAACTGATTACACTGCAAAGAGTAGTCACAGGGCCATGATCTCATTCAAAATAATGGAATAGGATCATATGTTTAAAGCTGAAAGAAATGATAGAGTCCATCTAGTCTAAGTTATTAATTTTTTAGATGAAGAAATTGAGACCTAGGCAATTTAAGTGCTCAAGGTCACACAGTCAGTCAACAAAAGACAGGGCTGGGATTAGTATCAAGGTTCTCTGATGGCAAAGACCAATCCCTGCCCACTGCAACACACTGCATCCTGATGAAAGGGACTTTGATGATTTTCTAGTCCAAATCCCTAATGACAATAATACTAATTAATGATAATTTACTAATGATAAAACTGAGGCCCAGACAGGGGAAGAGACTTCCCTAACATCACACAGTGAGCTTCTTTTCTAAGGGAAAGGAGCAATCTTTCCACTGCACCATCATGCCTCAAACTAGTTCTTTGAGAAAGGTGGTAGCAATAGTAATTGTTATCCCCATTTTATAGGTGGACAAATTGAGGCTTGGAAAAATTAAGTAACATGCCCAAAATCACAGAGCTAGTTGCATACAGACAATGGTCATTTCTGGACACCCAACTAAAGAAACAAAAAAAAGACTGAAAAAATAGAGAAAACTATCTAACCAGGAAAGGAAAAAAAATCCAGCTGATCTCCCTATTCAGGTAACATTTATAGCTGTACTGTCTTCTGTATTTTCTTAACATCCTCTGTGCCTCCAAGGACCTCTTCTGATTCAGCATATTTCTGTCTCCCCTTTCCTTTTCTATTTTCCTTCTTAAATGAACTTCTCATAGCCCCCCCCCCCCATATCTCCTGAAAGCCTTTCTTGAGTTAGCCCTTTTCTCCTACCTTAGAAACTTGTATTTCCGTTTCTACCATGCTACAACAATAACATCATACATATATCCAGTATCTGCTGGAGTCCTCTGGTGCTGGGATTGGGAGAAATACAGTTTAGATTAGACATTGTTCTTGCCCTCATGGAGTTTACCAACAGAAACAATAGTCAAATATAGCTTTATGTGGGAAGTATGTCAGAGTGGTGAAAAAGTGTTCTTTGGAGTTAGAGGAAAGCTACTGATATCTTAGGGGATCAGGGAAGACTACTTAGAATAGTAGCAAATGAGTTGGACTTTAATGTAGTGCCTGAGTAGAGATTCATTAGATAAAGAGAGGAAAGAAATAATAATTATAATAACAATAGAAATGTGTATAGATGTAGAGTGGTGTAGCCAATAGAGCTGACCTTAGAACTGGGAGTCTGGGGTGGCTAGAGCACTGGCCCTGGATTCAGGAAGACCTGAGTTCAAATCCAGCCTCAGATACTTAATAATTATCTAGCTGTGTGACTTTGGGCAAGTCACTTAACCCCATTTGACTTACCAAAAAACACCAACCAACCAAACAAAAAAAATTGGGAAGATCTGAATCCTGCCTCTGATTCATACTGACTGTATGTCCCCAGGTAAATAACTCATCTTCTCAGTCTTCCCCCAAAACCCTCCCCAGCAAATTGCAGAGAATGTGTTGGCCTGCATTAGTAAACTGAGAGGTACCATACACAAAATGAAATTGCAAGTCCATTTTTTAGAAAAGGTCATTTAGACTCAGATCCAGGCTCATGTCTCTGACCTCTGCATTCTAGAAACTTCTGTAGTGCTTTGGAGGCTAACTCTGGGTCAACTGGGTCAACTCTACCTCCTGCTGCCACCTCCTGTCTCCTAGTTTGCAAGACTCTCCCAGATTATATCACCTTCTGTACTGAAGTTGAACTTTGAAGAGTCTATTAACCTGCCTTATTCAATAAATCACTCCCCTGCCACCTGTACCCTACCTGGTTTCATTCCTCAGTGATTAGTTTACTCTCACTCATTCATAATCTCATCTCAGTGATTCTGGACATCTGACTGCTGGCATTCCCAGTTATATCCCTTAGGCATTGGATTTCTCTGATTCTGTATCAGTCTATTTAATTTCCAACTGTACTTAGGTTTTCTAAATCCCAGTTATGTGTTGTCTTTCCCCATTAGAAGGTAAGTGCCTTGAGGGTAGAGACTATCTTTTCCAATTGCATCCTCAGTATTTTGCATTATGTATAATATATAGTAAATGCTTAATAAATTCTCTTATCCCTCTAACTCTGTCCCTCTATCATCTATTTTGTATTCATTTACATTCATCAATTTATCTGTCTATCTCTAATCATCTCCCTCTAATCATCTATTCAATTATATATCTACCTATCTACCTACCTATATATTTATTCATCCATCTACCCTATGGATTTTCTCTTTCTCTCTCTCTCTCTCTGTCTCTCTTTCTCTCCATCTGTCTGTCTGTCTCTGTCTCTGTGTCTCTGTCTCTATCTCTCTCTCATACACACACACAAATCTATCTAAAGTACAAACTATGATCTTCATCCCTAAATACCTACTCTCTCACCCTCATCCCTTAAATATTCCACTCCATATCACTTATTCCCTCTGTTCTCTCTGAAATGCCTGCTTCACAATGGGCAACCTTTTTCTTTCTTCATTCATCACTCATGGTTGTGGGGGAATAAGAAGACTCTTTGCTTCCTGTTATCACTTAACTTTTCTCTCTGTGTCTTTCTCTGTATTTCTGTTTTTATGTCTGTGTCTTTGTCTGGCTCTGGCTCTCTTCCTTTAAAGTTCAACTTACTCAAATTTATCACCCAACCCTGATCCTGATTATTAGCTATTAACCCTTCAGGACATTCTTCTGCCTTTCTCGAGGAGGTTGATTGTTTTTCCAATGAAATATTTTACATTTTCTTCCATTTTTTTTCATTCTTTTGATTTTATATGATTGTTTCTTGATGTCTCATAAAGTCATAAAGTCATTGTACAAAGGAATAGGAGTGGAGGTCATGGTGAGTATAAAATTTTAGGGAATTGTTTTCCTCTGAGCTTTTTTGTGGTGCTCAGCTTGTGCTGGACTGTGCTCCTCTCTCTCCCCACTGTCATTCTAAGTTGCACTAATTGTTTCATTTCATCTTTTTTTTTGTTTATTTTGCTGCCCTAGAATTTGTTCAGAGTCATCATTGAAAGTATTTAGAGGGATTTGGGGGAGAGCTCAGATGAATCCCTACCTTTATTCCACCATCTTGGCAAAACTGTGGTGTCTGGCCCTCATTTTAGAGGATGAAATATTTATGGGAACTGAAAAGATTGAGGAGCTCCTCCATTCCACTTCATCTATATAACAAGATGCTTATACCCTTGCTCTTGCTATCACCAACACAATTTCCACTTCTACTTTTATGAAGTCTGATATTCCTATATCTGATCACAAGCTTTTTTAATTCCATATTTCCCTCCTCTTTGTAGAGCCTTACTTTTATCCTCACCATGACCTCCACTCCTATTCCTCTTAGGTCTCCCAAACCATCACCTCTGCAATGACTACAGTCTCCTCTCCATCTCAACCCCATGGTGAATCAATTCAACCTACGTTCTACACTAGTAAACCTCATTTCTTTGTCTTTTGATGATCATGCCACCAACAAGAGGATTGGAATAAGCTTAGCAGTTTTATTGCCCAGACACGTACCGAGAGAGATTTGGACAATGCATCACCAAGGTGAAATGTAAAATGCCTGATTAGTAGTCCAACAAACTTCTTTTTGTTCTGATTAAGTTTAAGTATCAGCCTCCCAGAAGTTAGTAACATTAGTTATACTTTAAATTATTGAATCAGGTTTGAAGTTTATTTTTGTTAAATGAACCCTGGTGAATAGCCTATATTTAACATTCCTTTCACACATAAGGGGAAAAAATGTCCTGTTCTATACCTGATTCAAATTATATACTGAGTAGTTTTGTTTTAAGATAATCCTTCTCTTTTTTGGGGGATGTTTCACCATCCCCAAGGGTCCCAGGGAGGGGTCTTTAAGGAATCAAAGAGTTTGAAATAAAGCCCCTCCTCATTAAAGATCAGGCTTCACAGGTCTAAACCCCTTTGTATTTGCTTATCTGAGTCAAGAACAGGGAGGGGAAAGTGGCCCAGCTCTTGGTTCCCTAGGCTTAGAGCCTGGTTTGATTCAATCCTGCACATATGGAACATGTCAATGGATTTAGAATCAGAGGACCATGCTTGAGACTTGGCTCTGCAACTTGTGTGATGGAGGTGGTGTTATAGCTATTTTATTTCTCTGCATTTCAGTTTCCTTGTCTGTTTAACAAATAAAGTACATATAGAATAAATAAAAGGAAATTATAGCAACAGAGAGAATGAAACACTAAATGAATTAGTGAAAAACCATTTATTAAGTATCTATTATATAGCTATGCATGCTAAGAGTGGAGGACATAAGTACAGAAGCAAAGACCTTATGGAACTCACATTCTAATTGGGAAGTCCTCACAGGGAGGAGAGTCCCAAGCCTCCTTGTGAAAGCACCTTTCCTTTGAGATTACCTCACATTTATCTGAATACATAGATATAATGTGTGTATGTATATATATATATATATTATGTATATTTATACATATATTATAAACACATATATACACACATGTGAATCTCTGTACTTCTGTAAAATATGAAACTCATATTTTATATATATCACTGTATGTCTATAATCTCATGTCTTTATAAAATGGTGATATCAGACCATTAAGTCAAATAAACAAACATTTAATAAGTGCCTGGAACTTGGCCAGGCCTATACCAAGACCTGGGGATATAAACAAAAGCAAAAATATTTCCAGCCTTCAGGGAACTTACATTTTAGTGGGGAGGCAACATGTAAATAATGTCTATATACCTACCTACCTCTATCTAGCTATCTATCATCTATCTTTTCTATTTTATCTATCTATATACTTATATATCTATATCAATATTTACCTGATGTTAAAGAAGTCACTTTCTTTTTTTATATACACACAAGTACATATAAAATATTATATATACATATATCTATATTTATTATGTTTCTCTATAAATAAATATGCATATATCTATCTACTTGAACCTAAGGAAGGCACTATATACATGCATACAAATATAATTAATATATAAAATAGATCTACACATAAATCTATTTTTGTCTAGAAAATTATATATATATATATATATCTGAAATTAAGAGAGGCACTAATTTTCCTTATATACAAATGTACACATATCTGTTATATACTGGATAAACTGATTTTGAAAAAAAAGAAGGGAAAGAGAAAAATCAATCAAAGCAAAACCAATCAAAGAAGTCTGACAATATATATGCAATATTTTATTACCATAGATCCCTCACATATGTAAAAACAGCAGTGGTGGTGGTGATGGTGGTGGTGGTGGTATGGTGATGGTGGTAGTAGTGGTGGTACAGTCTTCTCACATCTCATGTTTCAGACCAAGCTTGTTTTTTATAGCCTTAGAACATTCACTTCCTAGTGCTCTGGGATAGTTGTCTTAAGACTCAATTTTCACCTATGTAAAACAAAAAGGTTGTGCTACTTGAAGATAGGGAAGCAACATGCCCTGTGGAAAGAGTTGTGGATTTGGAGACAGAGGACATGGGTTGTTTCCTTACTACTCATGTGACCTTGGACGATTCCTTTCCCTTAGCCTCAGTTTCCTCATCTATAAAAGAAGATTGAATGGTCTATGAGGTTCTTTTCACCTTGGTGTCCATGATGCTATGATTCCTTTTAGTTCTAAAACTTAGAACCTGGGGATCTACGTGGGGTTTTTTTCCTCCATAAATTGGTAGGAAAAATGGTACAATGCTCCCAGAATGGGGAATCGATAGAATTGTGAGCCTAGGGCAGGCGAACTGAAAGCAGGCTTCCTCCTCCTGGGCCCCTTGCCAACAAGACGCCATTTAGCAGTCTCTTGTGGCCTGGAATGAGCTTTGTTGTATTAATTATGAAAGGCATGGAATCTATCATTAAACACTCCCTCTGTGAGCTAGCTCAAACTGGGGTTGGGGAGGTGAGGAAGAGATGAGGAGCATCAGGTCTAACCCTTCCTGTCCCTGAGGGTGAGGCTGTGGGTGAGCACCACAGTTGGAAAGGGAGCCAGGAAGGCCTGGTGATTTTAGTGACTATAAATTCAACAACAGTCAAGATGGGATATAACAGTAGAAAAAAAAGAGGTAATATGAGTTTAGGCTGCATTAAGCAGATTTAGGAGGGCTGGAAAAGACTCAGAGATTCAGAATTGAGGGACTCTTAAAGTAGTGGTGTCAGACTCAAATAGAAATGGGTCATGAAATGTGCATTTGGATCTCTGCAACTCACATTGACTTAGAAAATCCCATACTAGCATTAACTATACCCTATTTTTTTTTATTTTGTTAAATGTTTCCCTATTTTATTTTAATTTGGTTCAGATACAGAATGTAGCATGAAGGCCACCTCCAGCTCATAGGCTGACAATATATGCAATATTTTATTCCCATAGATCTCTCACATATATGGAGGTTGTTTAGAGGTTGTTTAATTCATTTTACAAATGAAGAAAGTGAGGTTCAGAGAGCACCTTAGAGATCACTGCCTATGTTACTCTCCCACCTCAGTAATCATTTAATCATAGGGACCATAGATTTAGAGCTGGAAAGGATCTCAAGGGTCATCAGATCTAACTTGTTTCTCTTACAGAGGGGAAACCAAGGCACAGTTAGGTTGCGATTTTCCTCGTGTCATAGAGTTAATAAGTGTTAGAAACAGGTTATGAATTCAGTTCTTTTTGATTCTTAAGTAAAGCACTCTATCCACTTTGCCACCTAATCTAATCCCTTCATTTTACAGATAAGGCAACTTAGGTTCAGTGCCATACAAGTAATAGGTAACAATTCTGAGTTCAAAGCCAGGTCCCCTAATGATAATTTCCATGCTCTTTCTACTCCATCTTGTTGCCTTTCAATAAAAGTCTGGCAGTCAGAGAGAGTAAGGTGATTGATAGTCTCTGTTGACCTCTTTCCCTGGTTGGATAACATCTAGATGGCTGTGTCCTGCTACAGGAAAACATTTTCATATGCATATTAATAAATTATAGCATCTTGCTTATTTGTGTGATCCTGACCAAGTCACTTAACCAATTTGGCCTGACTGTATTATCACTGTCTGGCTTCCATGCCTGGAATTCTCTCCCTCGGCCTTTCCCTTTCCCTCCCCTCAAACCTTCCTTGGTTCTCTTTAAATATCAGCTAAAATCTCATCTGCAATAAGTCTGTTTCAATTCCCCTTAATGTTAGTACTTTCCCTCTGAGATTCCCTGTGTATCTTGTTTAGACATGTGTCTCTCATTAGATTGTGAACTACTTGAGGGAAGGGAATTTATCTGGATGGTGTCTAGCACATAGCACTTAAAAAATACTTGTTCTCATCTCATGGTACAATTTATTCCAATGGCCATGAGGACAACTGAAGCAAATGCTGCAGAATGCTTAGACATTGGTCAGACATTGCCATTGCCAAGATTACTGCTTGCACCATTACCAGTTGCCTCAACTTTTGTCCTGCCTCTGGAGTTTAATGACTCTGTGAAATTCTGCTGTACTTATATCCAATTCATGTACAAGTTAAGACATACTATGATGTTGTTGAATCTCAGAATACTGATTGATTGGTTGGTTCTTGTCCTTCCTTATGGGAGAAGACCAAATTGACATCACTACATTTGAAACAAATTATAGTATGTCTGACTGTGGCTGATCAGTCTAATATGGACTTGGAATGCTCTCCCACAGATTGGGTACAAATAGGTCATTTGAACACCTGGGGTGAATACTCTAAACTTATTTGTGTCATGTTTCCTTTGAGTTGCTTCAATTCTGCCTTGCTCATAGAGCACAGCACTCTCTCTGATAAGGGCACACCATGCTGGTCAGTCCTGTGCCAGTGTCTCCCATGTTTTACAATCAATTATAAAATTCTCTCTTTTTTTTGGTTTTTGCAAGGCAAAGGGTTTAAGTGACTTGCCCATGGACACACAGCTAGGTAATTAATAAGTGTCTGAGGCCTGATTTGAACTCTGGTTCTCCTGACTCCAGGTTTGGTACTCTAGCCACTGCACAACCTAGCTGCCCTCCATTCTAAAATTCTTAAGAGAGACCTTCAGGATGTCCTGGTATCAGTTCTTCTGATACCTTGTGAACACCTGTCCTGTGTGAGTTTTCCATAAAATAGTCTTTTTCGCAAGCTTACTTCTGGCATTCTAACAGCATGATCAGCCAGTCATTGTGCTTGAGCTCTCTGTAGTAACATTTGAATACTTGGCAGATTTGCTCGAGAAAGGACCTCAGTGTCTGGTATTGTCTTCTAGGTAATCTTCAGAATCTTCCTAAGACAATTTATATGGAAGAAATTCAGTTTCCTGACATGGTGCTGGCAGACTGTCCTGTTTTCACAGGCATAGAGCAATGAGGTCAGCTCAATGGTTCTGTAGAACTCCAGTTTGGTAGTCAGTCTAATACCTCTTCTCTACCACGCTTTCTTTCAGAGCATACCAAATACTGAACTAGCTCTGGTAATGCATGTGTCAACCTCAATATTAATGTGTACCTCTTTGGAAAGGACACTGCCAAGGTAAATGAACTTGTCCACAGTATTCAAAGCTTCTCCATTTGCTGTAACCAATGGTTGTGGTTCTGGCTGATGGAGCACCTGGGTTTTCTTGATGTTAATTGTTAGACCAAAATTAGCATAAGCAGCAGAGAATTGATCCATCCTTCACTGCATATCAGCTTCAGAGGCTGCATTGAGTACACAGTCATCTGCCAACAGAAAACTATGCACCAACACTCCCCCCACTTTGGAAGGACAAACAATAACCATAATAGCAAATATTTTTTCTATTTGTCTGACTGACTCTTAGGGTTGCTTCCAAATCTAAATTTGATGTTCCTGTGGACCCATACTAAAAGAGGATGTGCATTATTAAGTGGGAACTAGAGATCATGTCCTATGAGGATTTGTGAAAAGAATCTTGTTTTCAGCCTGGAGAAAAAGAAGATTTGGAGGTGAGAGGTTGGAAATAGTTGATGTCTTCAAGTATTTTAAGTGATTTCAGTTGGAAGAGGGATTAGATATTCAGGTTGGCTATAGAGGGCAATCCTTAGATTTTCCATTGGAAAGACTTGGGTTTGTGAAGAATTTGCAGGAGGTAGATTTCTGCCCTTGGTTTTCCCTTTTGTCAAACTACAGCATAGAATCGAATGATTTCTAAATCCCATTCTAGCTTTAATATTCTATTGGTTGATGAGCTCCAGTGAGAAAACTTCCCCTTGCTTCACCTAATATTTATATAAATTATCTCATCTGATCTCAGGAAAATATCACTTTACAGTGAGTGGAACAAGGAGAATCATCTATACCAATAACATTTGGTAGATCTTCAGATGAACAATTTGGAAAGACTTAGGTATCTGGTCAACTAAGATTCCATGAAGATAAAGAAGGCTACCCACCCCTAACAGAGAGAATCATTTAAGAATGAGACATTTTTGAACATGGCCAATGTTGGTTAATTGTACTAATGTATTTCAAGAGTTTTGTTTTGCTTTTTTCCCAACAAGAGTGGAAAGTAGGTAAGAGGGAAGAAAAAAAATGAATGTTTGACAATTTTATCTGCACCAAAAAATATCAAGGGGATTCAATTAGAGGGTCTCAAAAAGTCTCTTTTAACTCTACAATCTATGGTTCTAGGGTAACTCCCTTCCTCTTTCTTGGTCTTAATTACCACAACTATAAGCGAAGGAATTTAATTAGATGATATTTAAATAATTTTTTTCCAAATTTCCATCATACTAAGATTAATTATGGAAAGGGGGCAAAGGACAATGGCATCCCAGGTTGCATACAGAAAGTGAATGAGAACTGACATGAGGTGGGACCAAAGAGAGGACCCACATAGCTTCTATTCCAAATGAAGCATGTTGGCATAGGAAGGCCAATTCAAGAAGGGAGTGAAGCTAGTGATCATCAAGATCAGAAACATCATAGGGTCAGGTTTCTGAACTCTGTCTATAGTTTAAGAATTTAGTCTGTGGTTAAAAACAAACAAACAAACAACTACTATAACAAAAACTTGTAATTTCTTTGTTTCTGGCAGGAGGAAAGGGAGACCCTCCCCTGCCTGCCCCATCCTCCTGTCAGAAGTTCAGATTGTAGTGAGGCTCTTGACTCATTCTCCCAGAGTAAAGCTGACTAAATAGGGTTGTAGGGATACCCTGAAGAATTGGGGGGTGCCTTCTTTACTATAAACTGAATTTCCCATTCTGGTGTGTTCCCTCTACCCCTTAAATCACAGTAATTGACAGACATTTTCAATTAATGAATTAACAGTAATTAACTTTTACAAAGGCATATTTATTCCTGAACTCAAATCCTCCATTCTGGTGTATTTCCTTCACTTTTAATTATTAATGATTAGCACCCAGTTTCAATAAATACATTAACAATGATTAGCTTTTACAAAGGAATATTTATTACTAAGACATAAAAAGAACAGAAGTTACAAACATACTTTCCTCTTCTCATCAACACCTCATAACACACTCTCCTTTATACCACTTGGTTTGCTGGAGAGAGTGGGCTCAAACTTAGGGTCAACACAAAAAGCCAAGATAGGAGACCTGGATCCCCTGGGTCACATATTGACCTTGATATAACCCTGTCCAACTTCACTTACAGAATGTCTTTCTCCTTAAATGACTCTAAGCAAGAGGGAAAAACACCAAGAGCAGGAACAAGAGTGCCCAGAGTCTTATTTGGCTGGTTGATGCCTTTGGAATGCCCTCCAACTCATAGCTCCATGGCCAGTCAAAAAGATCCCTCTTTGATATGTGGTTACCTGAGTGGTTTCCAATTGCAGAATGCCTATGCCAAAGCCATTGACTGATTAACTCAAGTTGAAGTCAATCAGGCCCTAGCTGAAGTTTCCTAGCTGAGGTTTTTTGAATACCATCAGGCTCCTTTCATGTGGCAAAGCACTTGTTGCTGATTATATTCCAGCTGAGATCTACAAGGTTGGGGGGGGGTCCATTGCTCATCCAAAAGTTGACTGAAATTTTCCAGATTATATGTAATGAAGAAGTTATCCCACCAAGAATTCAAGGATGCTTCTATTGTCCATTTCTATAAAGATAAAGAGAATAGATTGTCCTGTTATGATCACAGGGATGTTTCTCTTTTAGTCTTTGCTGGTAAGATTCTTGCCAGAGTCATCCTCAATATGATCCTTCACCTGAAAGATGGTCACCTCCTGAGAGCCAGTGTGATTTCAGAAAGGGTAGAGGAAGTCGATACGATATTTGTTGCCCAGCAATTCCAGGAATAATGCCAGAAGCAGAACAAAGGTCGTAAACAACATTTGTAGTACTAACCAAGGTCTTTGATACCATCAGTTATGAGGGTTTATGGAAAATTATGTCAAAATTTGGTTGCCCAGAGAATTTCATCCATATTGTATGTCAATTTCATGCCAATATGCTTGCTTGAGTTCTGGATAGTGGACGATGCTCTCAAAATTTCCCAGTTACCAATGGAGTAAAACAAGGATGTGTCTTTACTCCCATGCATGATATTTTCAGCCATATTTTGGAACTCCTTCTCTGAGGATGGACATGGCATCAAGGTCAACTACTGCACTGAGGGTAAATTCTTCAATCTGAAGAGCCACAAACCAAGATCAAAGTGGAGGAAGTGTTGGTACATGATCTGTTTGCAATGATTGTGCACTCATTGCAGCCTCTGAAACTGAGATGCAACGAAGTATGTATCTGTTCTCTGCTTCTTGAGCTAATTTTGGCTTAACAATTAACACCAAGAAAACAGGTGCTCCATCAGCCAACACCACACCATCCATTTGGAGAAGTTTAGAATGCTGTGGACAAATTGACTTATCTTGGCAGTGGCCTTTACAGGGAGGTACATGTTGACAATGATACATGCATTGCCAGAGTTAGCTCAGTATTTGGGAGACTTGGAAAGAAAGTGTGGGAGAGATGACAAATTAGACTAATTACCAAACTGAAAGTCTTCAGAGCCATTGTACTGACTTCATTGCTGTATGCCTGTGAAATCTTGGACAGTCTACCATGCCTTTTCCATTTCAATTGGCTTAGGAAAATTCTGAAGATCACCTGGCAGGAAAAGATCCAAACACTGAGGTCCTTTCTCAAGGTCAACTGTCTAGCATTCAAATGTTACTATAGAGAAGGCAACTATGATGGACTGGCATGTTGTTAGAATGCCAAAAGAAAACTTGCCAAAAAGATTCTTTTATGGAGAACTCACATAGGGCATGTGCTCACAAGGGGTCAGAAGAAGTGGTACTGGGGAACTCTGGAGGTTTCTCTTAAAAACTTTAGAAGTGATTGTACAATACGGGAGATACTGGCACAAGAAATAGTTGGTAAATGTCAGAAGTCAGGATTTGAATTCAGGTGCTTTGTTCTGTGCTCTTTCTGGTACTTCTTGATACTTCTCATGAAGAAGGTAGAATAGAAAGGACAGAAAACTTCAGTCAGCATTCAAACAAAGCGGTTTTCTTCTTGTTCCATGAGCCATTTCCTCCCAAACCCCTATGGGGATGTACCTGACTGCTAAGTGGTACTGAGATTGAACTGTGGATGAAGTCAGGAAGATTGGAGTTCAAATTCTCCCTCTGACACTTACTAGCTATGTGACTCTAGGCAAATCATTTAACTACTGTTTATCTCAATTTACTCATTTTATGAATGAGGCTAATAATAGCACTTATCTTCTAGTATTCTTGTGAGGATAAAATGAGTTAATATTTGTAAAGGGTTTTGCAAATCTTAAATCACTATATAAATACTAGCTATTTTTATCTATGAAGAGAGTAAGGCACTTAATTATTATATAATGTACTTTTTAGCCTCATTCAATAATTTTCAGCAATTCATGGAGTTAGTATTTAGAAGTCATCTGGTCCAACCTCCTGTATCTTCCTCCCTTCCTCCCTCCCTTCTTTTTTTTTTTTTAACCTTTACCTTCTTCCCTTCAGCTACTCTTTCTTTCCTCCCTTTCTTCTTTCTTTCTTTTACTACTATGGACAAATTGACTTACCCCGGCAGTATTCTGTCCAGGGAAGTACACATTCACAATGATACATGTGAATAGCCAGAGCTAGCTCAATCTTTGGGAGGTTCCAAAAGAAAGTGTGGGAGAAAAAAGCTATCAGACTGACTACCAAACTGAAGGTCTACAGAGTCATTGTATGAATGAAATAATTAATAATTTAAATAATGAAGGGCCATACTAAGGTCTCACATAGGTAGAAAGCAGAGTATTTGAACCCAGGTCCCCTCTGTCTTCAAACCCAGCCCTCTTTCTATGGTACCAAGTTTCATCCTTCTCTTCCAGCTCAGGAGTGCTAGTTTACTGGTCCAACCAGACCTAGACATCGGTTAGGTATGTTTCATCAATAGGAGTACAGGACACTTTTTGGCGAGGTTCTGGGAGTCCACATAGAAGTTGCTGGGCAGTATAGGCTTTGCTGCAGTTTCCCAACAGTCAGCAGGTCTGGCTCCCATCGTCCCCTTCACCAGCTCCCCTCTCCCTTGTCTCCTGAGTAGGTGCATACTTCTTTTTTAAGGCAAATGTTACCTGGAACTCGTTACTTCAGCAATTACCTCTGAAACACATTGTTTCCTCAGCTCCATTAACATGTCAGATCATGGCAGCAGCTGACATACAAACACGCCTTGGAGGGCTGCAATTCAATTTAAGGATCACCTCCTCTGCTCGAGAGCCCTCCAAGCAGACCAATCTCCAGATTTCCCCAAATCGGAGAGAGAGTCTCTCGGCGCAGTTTGATCATGCTGCTTCCTAAATTAAAAACAAAATTGTAAGTGTTAAACATCTTTAACAAGTCATTAAGCCTCAGCCATAATCCAGAAAAAGTCCCTTAATGAGTAATGACATATGTTGTGAACGCAGTTATCTCCTAATGTTAGATGCTGAGATGGTATGAGAAAATGGCACCGTGTTCGAAAGGGATGTATCATCGCTAATGAGAGGATAATTCGAAGCTGTTCGCTGGAGAACCCTGAAGGGGAATATTCTGCTGGCTGCTGGAGGGAGAAGCAAGGTAGCCTGGAGAAGAGGGCAATGCAGCTAAGAGCCAGTGGTGGCCAGTTCCAGGGGATGAAAGGAAAAGGGTAGGAGAGACAACTTTGGGGCATTCAATAACCATTTACCATTGCCCTTCACATACATTATTTCTTTTCATCTTAAAATGGTCAACTTTTATTTATTTATTCCTTGATTTGTCTGGTTACTTATTTATTTATTTTTTGCAAGGCAATGAGGTTAAGTGACTTGCCCAAGTCACACAGCTAGGTAATTATTAAGGCTGTATTTGAACTCAGGTCCTCCTGACTCTAGGGCTGATGCTCTATCCAGTGCACTACCTTAGCTGCCCTGTGATCAACTTTTATTAAGCACACATGGTATACCAGACATTATGCTAGCTTCTGAAGACCCAAGGATGAAAAGAAAAGCAGACCTTGCCCTCAAGGAGCTTATGATCTATCTGGGGAGGGGGAAAAGCTCAAAAATAAGTAAACAAGTAAATATTTTTATCAGTATTTAATAATTATAATATCTAAAAATATATACAAGCAAATGTAAATAATTTAAATGAATAGTAATAGCTATCCTTTAGAAAGTGCTTTAAGGTTTGCAAAGTGCTTTCCATTTGTTATCTTATCTGATCCTCACTATATTCTATTATTATCTTCATTTTACCTATGATTAAACAAAGACCAGGTTAAATGACTTGTCCAGGGTCACACAACTAGTAAATTTCTGAGATCTTTGAACTGGTCTTCCCAGTTTCATGTCTAGCCCTCTATAATTGACGGTGGGAGAAAAGAGAGAGCATGAAAGACTTCGTGTATAAGTTGCCATTTGAAATGTTTCTTGAAGGAAATAAAGGATGACAAAAGGTGGAGGTGAGAAGAAAAACTATTCCAAGGGCAAAGTCTTGGAGGTAGGAGACTGGATATCATTTCTAGTGCTAGGAACAGTAGGAAGGACAGTATGATTAGATTGAAAGTATGGAAGAGAGTGAAATGAGGAATAAGGTGAGAATTATAAATTGTAGTCAAGTTGTGAAAGATTTGGAGGATCTCCTCCTCCCATATTATGGAGTTGACTTTTGGATTGAGAAAGGTTTGTTAATGAAAGCAAATTTCTAGAAAATTCTATCAGACCAGAAAGGCTCTGATTATAGCCCACATGCTTATAGATTGAACAAGGCTCTAGCTAAGGACAGAGCAGCTCATTACAGGAATGGTAGGCACTAGAATATTAAACTTTGCCAACCACGATAATCTGGGCATTAGCAGAAGTATCCATACCAATGAAATTCCAGTCTTTGGCACACAATCATTACAGCTTTTCTTTGGGGTAAATATGTTCAATATTACTATCCAATTTCATAGGTGGAGAAACAGGTTTAGAGAGGAAAGGTACTTACCCAAGGTCAAACAGAAGTGTTAGTTGCTAAGACTTAAATTTGAACCCTTAATCCCTCAACACTTTCTATATACACAAGACAGGGAAGAGATTGAAAGACTCTTCTGTTTCCCTAAACCTTCTTTCTTAATAACCACCATGACTAAACATCTAATATGTCCCTACTGTGTGTAAACTCCTGAGTTCAACAGTGAGAGAACTGCAACATTTGGAAAAGGCAGAATTCCTTCCCTTTTGGAGCTCACATTCTAGTAGGAGGGATAAGATGCCAATGCAGAAAAATATAATGCATGATTAGAAATTTAAAAAGGTAGAGATCTAAAGAGGAAGGTCATTAATAAGAGAATTCTTAGAATAGGTGACATTTCATCTTGGCTTAAAAAAATTGGTTTAAAGAATTCAAGAGAGATTTAAAAGATCTCATCTTCAAGGCCACAAACCCAAGCTTTTCAGGAGAGATCAGAAGATGGACAGGATGCTCCAGATGGGACTATTGAGGTGTTCTCATAAATATTGGATCAAAACATGTGTTCAGATTTGATGAGCTCTACTATTATTTCCTTCAACTCAACCCTGCCTAGATCTTTCAGTTTCCAATCTCACATTGACCTCATTCTGATCTTTGTTTCTTTTGCCAGCTTCAGGCTAGAGCCAGTAACTGTGGAGATTTGACTTTCTCATTTTCCTCAGACTTCAATTCCATTTTCCAACAAGTTTATGCCTTTCCTTCCGCTTCCCCCTACTCACCTTCTTTGCTATGGAAGTCAAGACTATCCAGCATAATCTCTCCAACTCCTACACCTAAATATAGATTTCTCTCTCTCTCTCTCTCTCTCTCTCTCTCTCTCTCTCTCTCTATATATATATATATATATATATATATATATATATATATAAATGTATATATATGTATATGTATATATATTTGTCCAGCTCCCATTCTTCTCTTTATTTCCCTTCCTTTCCTTTCCCTGTCTTAGAGAAAAAGAATTCATTTTCCTTTCCAGTTTGAATCTCCTTTATCTTGACCTTAGATGCCAGTCCTTCCTTTCTCTCATGGCATCTTGCTTCATTGATCACGCTTAAGATATCTCCTGTGCTGAATTTAAGGGCTGTAAAAGAGTTACAAACTACTTGATCTAGTGGATTTAGGAGAGAGAAGGAACAGCCTAGAATCTCAGATGCAGAATCTTTTTCAACTCCTGACAAAGGGCCACATTCTTTCAAAGATCCCACCAAATATCATCCAGAGATTTGAAGAGAACAAAAGGAAATCCTCCTCTGTTTGAAATCCTTCAGTGTGGTCAAAGAATTTTGAACACCATCTCTTCACATCCCAACCTCCCTTCTTCACCTCCCAAACAAACCCAACCACCACTTTCTCCTTCCTTGGTTTTTGTGACACAATGCTTTTCTTTAAATTCAATTCAACAAAACTTTGTCTTGATGGGGGCAAGGAGTAGTTGGAATGTAAATTGGTTTCTCACATATGCTAATGTTTGTACTCTGAGAGATCTGTTTGACAGGTGGGCTAGATGACAAGCCTGCCAGAGAAACTCAGGATGTATGAGCCATGGTGTTTGTGTAGGGAGTGATGAGGAAAGGAAACATGGGAGATTTTTGCTTGTAGATACTGGATCTCCAGAATCAAATAGAAAGCCTTCTGTTTGCCTTTTAAGCCCTTCATAACTTGAACCTTCCTACCTTTCTAGTCTTTCTATACCTTACTGGTCCCCCAAGGCCTCTGAGGGTCACTGACACTGGTTGCCTTGCTTTTCCCTTGAACACGATGCTCTATTTTTATTGACTGACTATGCCTCATGACTTGGAACACTCTCTCCCTTCATTTCTGTTTCCAACTTTCCTGACTTCTTTCAAGTCTCAGCAAAGGCCCCAACTTGTATAAGAAGCATTTTCCAAACTTTTCTAATCTTGGGGTCATACATATAACCATACATACACACACACACACACACACACACACACACACACACACACAAACACACCTGACTGTCTCACTGACTAGACTATTGTCAGAATGAGTTGATTGAGGTCTCTATAAGTGGTTATTAGAAATAACTGGAAAGGAGGAAACAGAGAGAAACTAAGGGAGAGCTAAGCTGATATTGTAGAAAAGTGTGTTATATTTGCTTTAAGGAAGCTTTGGTTCAGGAATTGACTATAGCAAATCATAAAATGAAGGAAAATCTTAACTAGTCCTCCCTCAGTCTTCCAAGATCTCCCTATGTGTCTACAGCAATAGCAGGTTGATAAGAAGGACAGATCCTAGATTGACTATTGACTCAAATTTAATTAGTATAGGTATAAATATGAGTTCTTTGTTCAGTGGTCAGCAAGTTGACCTACTATGACATAAAATGAACAACATTTCTCTTGATGTTTTTGCAAAAAATGAGTTACAAAGGCATAAGGACACTACAACTAAGTTGAAAGATGTTGCTTCTGTTATCCTTGGAGAGGAAACTCAAGGCATCAACAGAGTTGATTTCAGCATGCATCCAAAGACAACGAGAAATGGAAATTAACTGGATACTTGATCATGACATTGCATTGTCCCCAAAATAGTTTTTTATTATTTCTCAGTCATTTTAGTTGTGTTCTTCTCTTTGTGATCCCATTTGAGGGTTTCTTGGCAAAGATACTGGAATGGTTTACATTCCTTATCTAACTCATTTTACAGATGAGAAAACTGAAGCAAACAGGACTAAGTAATTAATCCAAGGTCACATAGCTAATAAGTGACTGAGGTCAGATTTGAACTCATGAAGATGAGTCTTCCTAACTTTTAACATTCTATCCATTGTGCCATAGACCTGCCCTTCCATGAAAAGTGCCATTATGAGAAAAAAAAGACTATCATGAAAGTATTTAAGCTTTTGGGCCTATATATGTATTTATATCTTTATCATCTATATCTATATCATCTATCTCTATCTCTATCATCTCTATCTCATCATCTATATCTATATATCTATATTTATGCATATATGTATATTTGTATACCTTGGAGAAGATAAAGAAGTAGGGAGAATCTATAAAAGTCCTAATAAGATCTTTCAAATTAAATCATCATGATACCTAGTGACCTTAATTTGAATAGATAGGAACAAAATCAAAGAGGCCAAAGACTTGTAAACTCATAACCTCTTGCCTGAATATAGTGAATTTTTTTTTAGAATTTTGCAAGGCAAATGGGGTTAAGTGGCTTGCCTAAGGCCACACAGCTAGGTAATTATTAAATGTCTGAGGTCAGATTTGAACTCAGGTACTCCTGACTCCAGGGCCAATGCTCTATTCACTGTGCCACCTAGTCACTCCTGAATATAGTGAATTTTAAAGAAGAAATTTAGATTGCAGTGGTTATTACATATATTGAATATCATCACAAAAAGTGAAATTTACCTCATATAAAGACAAGAAACAAATAGTCACTGAGGTTGGTGTCATTTCTGAATTTTTTGTCTCAGTATAGTTAAAACAATATTAAGTTAAAGAATAAAGGATAAGATGGTGCTGGGTTCAATTAAAAGTCTGTTCCAACTTATTTAAATTAGCTCTTGACTTTTACAAATGGGAAGTCAATAAAGGTAAAGACACTATTTCCTAAAAAAGTTTAATGAATATGATAATAGTCATTGTTAGCATTTATATAGATTTTTAAGGTTTGCAAAATTGCCTTTTCACATATTATCTCATTTAATCTTCACAACACCCCTAGGTACTATTAAAATCTCCATTTTACAGATTTGGAAATTGAGGCTAATTGAGATTAAATGGCTTGCCCAGGCTTGTAGTTATTTAGAGTATGAGACAGAAATTGAATTGGGGTCTTACTGATTGCAAGGCCACTGTACCCACTGTACCCACTGTACCACCTGTCTGCATCACACACACCTGTTCACACATGTGTGTATATACATACAGAAGTCTCAATAAGGAGGCCCAAGAGTACAGAAACCATCACCAACAGCAAACATTTCATCTTTTTAAGCAGAAATGATAGCTAGTCAAAAAAAGGGCTTAGAGAATAAGTTCATATATTGTGGAACATTGAGAAGGAGAATGGTTGGAAAACCTAGGTAGTATCATTTTTTTTTAAAGGAGAAAACAGTAGAGAGAAATAAAAGCCTGTAGAAAATTTGGGATGAAATACAATTTAGTCAGATTATGCTAAAAACATTTAAAGTTGAATTTGGGACAACAAATAGAGGTAAAATGGAACTGAACTGTGAGACTGACTATAGCAATTCAACCTTATTGATTACCAGTGTAGCCCCCCAGATTTTCAGTGATGATGAAGATGATAGTAGCTCATATTTATGGAACTTAAAGGTTTGCAAAACACTTTATATTCAAGATGTCATTTGTTCTCAAAACAACCCTGTGAGATAAAGGGATTTGCCCAGGGTAATACTGCTAGAAAATAAGTGCTTGAAGCCAGATTCAAAATCAGATCTTTCTGACTTTACTAGGAAGTAGAACTTATGTTTAAGAAGATAAAGATAGGAAGAGTAATTTGAACAAACCAATTGTGCAGAGAAAATATATACAATTTGGAGGTAACATATTTTTGAAAGTATGGAGAGATCCATTTTCTAGAGATCTAAGAAAGGAGAGAATGCCAAAATAATGAAAAAAAAGAAGGGATCGCAAAAATAAAAAAAAGAATGACAGACACCAGCAAGTCAGACTCATGTGGGTAATAATCGATAAGTACTTATTAAACTTTGATTATATGCCAGACCTGTACTAAGTGTTAGAAATATCAAGAAAAAGTAAAAAATCTCTGCCTTCAAGAAATTTATATTCTAATTTTATAGTTTTAGATGTTCGTAAGATATATATTTATAAAGTAGATGTCCAGCAACCCTATGGGGCAAGAAATTAATTAGAACCTAGGTAGGCTAGGGGGAAAAATCTATAAGAGGTGTTATTTGAACTGAGTCATTCAGGTTTTTTTTGCAAGGCAATGGGGTTAAGTGACTTGCCCAAGGCCACACAGCTAGGCAATTATTAGGTTTCTGAGGCTGGATTTGAATTCAGGTCCTCCTGACTCCAGGGCTGGTGTTCTATCCACTGTGCCACTTAGCTGCCCTGTGTCTTTGAGTTTTAAAAAATATTTTTATTGATATCTTTTGTTTCAACATCCCAATATTTTCTCTTGTATCTCCTTCCTTTCCAGAGAATCATCCCTTTTACCAAAGAATAGGGAAAAAGGAAGGAAAATTTTATAATCAGTAAAACCAATGCACTAGGGCCAGCTAGGTGGCTCAGTGGATAGAGCACCAGCCCTGGAGTCAGGAGTACCTGAGTTCAAATCCGACTTCAGACACTTAATAATTACCTAGCTGTGTGGCCTTGGGCAAGCCACTTAACCCCATTGCCTTGCAAAAACCTAACCCCACCCCCCCCAAAAAAAGCAATGCACTAATCAAAAGAATCTCATGTATATAGAAATTCCACATCTAGTGACTCCTATTTCTGTGAGGCAGAAAGAGGATATGTCTTCTAACATCTCTTCTTTGGTGTTAACCTTGGTATTTGGTATTTAATCAGTGTATTCATTGTCCCTATTCCTTTCCTGCTTTTGATTACTTTGATTTACATCAATTTCTATAAGTTTTTCCTCTGCTTCTCTCTAGTTATAATGTTGGTTATTTCTCAAGATGTGCAAATTTAGAGAAGCCATACCAAATTTCAAGGGTCTATTTGTGCCTGGTCTGTGGTAGAGCATTGAGAGCTCATATTGATTTGATCAACCATAGCTGGAAAAAAGTGTACCTTGACTCTAACATAGTGATGTCATTTTGGTCCTCTTTGAGAACAAATGACAACAACCAACCAACCATTTCTTGTAACTTAGTAATGTTTCATTACATTCATATGTCACAGTTTGTTTAGCCTTTCCTCAAATTATGTGCACCTTCCTTGTTTCCAGTTCTTTGGAAGCATGCACAAAATGCATATGGAGCTCCCTCCCCTTCATTTTTGTTAGTGATTCCCTCGGGCATATATGTCTAACAGGTAGGCCAATGTGACTGGACCAAAGAGTAGTGGAGTATTTTATAAGAAGATAGGAATTATAGTCATAAACAGAGTCAGAACAGGGAGTTTATATTTGATATTAGAAGTAATAGGGAGTCATTGGAATTTATCAAATAGCAGGATGAAGTGGGGTCATTGACAACTGAGTAAAGAATAGATTGGAGAGAGCAGGAACTTTTGGAAAGAAGATCAATTGAGAAGTCATTGAGAGGTGATGAAACTTTGAACTAGAGTGGCCAAATTACTGACCTTTCTAGACTTCAGTTTTCTCCTCTGTAGACTGAGGTTTCAATACAGTTAAATTTTATAAACACTATTTTAGCATCTATTACATTAAAAATGTAGTGAGATTGAGAGATAACAGTCAGACAACTTAAGTAGTGTACTGGTTCCCAAGGGGAAAGCTTGGTATGTTTTCTCCTTCACTATCCAATCTGTTGCCAAGTTTTGTTGATTCTGCCTTTAAAATATCTTTTATATATACACACCCGCTTCTTTCATCTGACACTGCCACAACCCTGGTATAGTCTACATCACCTCTTGCCAGAATTATTTCAATAACCTATTGATTGGTCTCTGTGACTCAATTCTCTCCCAACTTCTATCTGTTCCCCCTTCACTCAGGTGCCAAAGTGATCTTTCTCAATCAAAGATCTGGCTAGATCACCTGCTTAATTAATAATCTTCTGTTTCTACTTTTTACTACTAGGATCAAAAATCCTCAGTTTGGTTTCTAAAGCTCTTCACAAGCTGACCCCTTCCTGCCTTTTAAGTTGACTCAAACTTCAACAATCTTAGCATTTTCACTGTTCCTCAAAGAGGACATTTCATATTCTGTCTCCCTACCTTAACACTGGTCATTCCCCTGGAATGCTCTCCCTCCTCACCTCTATCTCTTAGCTTCCTTCGTGTCTTGGCTAACATCTCATCTTCTGTAGGAAGCCTTTCCTGATTGTACTCAATACTAACTCTGGGATTACCTTCTGGGATATCTCCAATGTCTATCCATAGTTTCAGGTTGTCTTTCCCCTCCCCCATTAGAGTATAAACTCCTTGAGGGAAAAACCTGGTTTTTTTTTGTTTTTTTTTTTTTGGCTTTCTTTGTATCCTTAGTGTGACTGCATTTCCTGGCACATACAGAGTAAGCTCTTAATGCTTGCTGAGTTGACCTTAGCTAGACAGTAAAAGAGAAACACTCCCATCTCTTATATTCTTTAAGATAGTGGTTCAAGGAAGGACAGACTTCTAATAGACTCTAAGAGGTGACATTCAATTTCAGCTGATCCTTGAAGAAACGCAAGCATTCTAAGAGGCGGTGGGGAGGAAGAAGGACATTCCAAGTATGAAGGACAATAAACCTGTGCAAATCCCAGAGGTGGGAGATGAGATGCTGAGTTTGGGGAGCGGGAGCAGTAATTCTGGCTTTCCTCTTTTTTAGGGCTGGAGTGAAAGGGGGAGGAGGTTCTAGATATATAGAATAGGTTTATTATTATTATTATTATTATTATTAGTATTATTAGTATTATTATTATTTTCATTCATTGGAAACCACAGCTGATTTTCCATCTCAAACAAGTTCATGGTCTATTGCCACATCCTGTTCTCTTTTCCATTTTACATCTTGGTAAAAATTCTAAATAAAAACAGGGAACGTGGCTTAAGGGGAGAGCAAAAGGCCTCTGTTAGAGACAGTAGGGGGCTAACTTGGGGAAGCGGGGGGTGGGGGAGAGAAAAAAAAAGTATTTTTTCCTCTTCTTTCCTTTTCCTCGTCTCTTTGACGCCAAGGATCCCAGAATGTCTCCTTCCTGGGAGGAACGCATTCCAACATTCTTACAAAGTAGCTCATGTTCCCTGCAGGTCTAGCGTGGGCTGTTTTAAATACATTACACACGATGGCATGTTCTCTGGAAGGAGGATATGGGCCACTCAGGCTGTTACAGAAAATTTAATGATGAACATCTTGGTCGAGATCATTTCTCATTTCAGAAATTCAGAAGCAGCTCTGTAGTCAATGCCCATGTTACTAATTCTTCCGAAGTCTGTAAGCAACATGCTTACTCAACTTCAAATCCTGGCTTCCAGCTACTGAAGCCACGGTTGCCAGTTCCCTTCCATTTCAGGGACATTGCAGCTCTGTGGTACAGCAGGGGGAGAACTGGTCTGGGAGGTGGAAGGCTGGGTGTGAGTCCTGATTCTCTTTGCTCTAAGCTGTGTGGCCTTCCCCATGCTAAGCCTCAATTTCCTCTTATGTAATATACAACAATACTTATAAAGATTTAATAAGTGCCTATGTTTTCTCTATTAAAGTATGTTCTAAATTCTCCACATTTTAGTTTCATAGGATGACAGATGAGGAGATGGATGAAATTTTAGGAATCATTTAGTGGAAGGGTTCTTAATCTCTGGTTCATGGATAGATTTCAGGGTTCCATAGTCTTGGATTGTGAAAAAAAATTACTTGCAATCTATCTTCTTACCAAAATTTAGTTTTTAAAAACATTATGCTTAGAAGGGGGTGCCTACCTTTCACCACACTGTTAAGGGAGATCTATAAAACAAAAAAGGTTTAAAAAATCCCTAATTTAGTCCAATCCCTTCATTTTTATAAATGGCCTAATGTCATACAGATAGTAACCAATATCTCTAGCATTCACACTGAGGTTTGCATTTCCACAGTGTCTGGCACATAATAGGCACTCAATAAATGTTTATTGACTGGCTGACTATTCTGTCAGCACATCTATACATATCCTGTCTGTACTGATTCCATTTCCTTCTTTCCTGGGAAAAACTCTGCTCCTGAAGAAAACTTGGTCTGGGATAGATTAACGTCCTGGGTTCTAGTAGATCTCCAGTCAGCAATACTGCCAAATATAAACACATCTTCCCCAACCCCTTTCAGTTTCCCAGCTCTATTTCATGCATTGGTTTCCTCAAATTAGCAGGCAAGCTCTTTGAGGGATGTTTTGCTTGTTTTTTATTGATATTCCCAGTATTTAGCAAAGTGATTGGTACATGTTAAACACTTAAACTTTCTATCTTTCCATTCATCCATCTATCATCCATCATCCATCCATCCATCCATCCATCCATCCATCCATCCATCCATCCCTCTGTCCATCTGTCCATCTATCTATTTTCTATTCTCTCTCTCTATTTTTCCCTATCCTACCTTCCCTTTCAGTATACAATAGTTTTTGAGTTGAAAGGAATCAGAGAAGGAGAAGAAAATAAGAAAACTTAGTTTAAACCTAGATCCAGTCTTCTTTCCACTTTTATCCTGTTAACATCATGAGATATGATGGCCACCAAGATTCATGTTCTGGAGAGCACCTCTGTGGTTCCAAGTCTCTCTACATTGGTTAGCTGACAGACACATGGTCCATCAGACATCATATCTGAAGTCTTTTCAGTTTAGTAGCAACCACTAGAATTTGTTTCACTAGCATAGAATTCCATCCTATGATGAAGTATCAGAGGGGTATTTATTTTTATTTATGAAATGGAGATAATGATACTTGTACTATCTGGTATTCAGATTATTTTGAGAGTTGAATTAAGTCAAGGGAGATATATGGAGATAAGATATTTGGTGGCCATTGAGTCCTCTATAAGGGTGAGCTATTAGCTATTATGACTTTTATTCTTCCAGTTACCCATGTGTATAACCTTGGAATCATTCCTAATTCCTCCATTTCACTCACCCTGCTGTGTCCAATCAGTTGAAAAACCTCACTGATTCTACTCCATCATTCTCTTGGTTCTCTTCCCTTCTCTTTACTTGGTCACTTTTCTAGTCCAGATCCTCCCACCACCCCTGACTATTGCAATACTTTCCTAATTAGTCTCTTGATTCTTTAATCCATCTTTATCATATCATTATCTACCAAATTCAGATATTTGACCATGTTACCTCCCTGTTCCAAAATCTTCTGTGGCTCTCAATTGCTTCTAGGATAAGATACAGACTCCCAATTTTTGCATTTATAGACTTTTGCATTTATAGACTTTCATAATTTTCCTGTCTCTGTTACTACCCTGCATTCTCTATTTCTTAGTCAAGTTGGACTCAACATTATGTTTCCTGCCTTCTTGTATTTGTGCAGGTCATGTCCCTTCTTGGAGTGCACTTTCTCTTCTCTGCCTTATAAAAGGCTCAGCTCAGCTCAGGTAACATCTCCTCCATGAAGCTTTCCATGATTTCCCCTCCCTTCCATCTCAAGTCATTAGTTCTCTCTCTACCTCAAATTGTCTTATTTATGTTCCTGGTCCTCATTTTAAACTTTAAGTTCCTTAAGGTCACATACTTATGTGTATCACCATTGTCCACTGAGATTTCTAGGAAATAGCTCCAAAAAGTCAACTTCCTGCTTGTTGTATTATAAGAATGGCAAATTTATAATCATACCTCCTACATAGCGATCAAGTTAATTTACAGAATAAGAACAATAACAGAAGCAAACCAGACATCCTTAAATCAAGTGACTATCAGTTCTATATATTATTTTTTAAAAAGTCAAATAAAATTATTTTGAAATGTTCATTTTTAGTTCTGAATTCTCTTTCTCTCTCCCACTCCTCCCCCACTCATTGGGAAGGCAATAAGTAGGATTCCCATGAAGTCATGCAACACATATTTCCACATAAGCTGGAAATTATTTTATGGAAGTGGAACTCCATAATGGAAAGAACACTCCCTCTTCCTCATACCACATTTTTTGTCAAGAGCATCTCTGTCCTCTGTTCCATCCACTCTCACAGATTCAGAACCCTAGAACCATCCTTGCATCTTCCTTCCCCCTCACCTGTTCATCCAATCAGTAGCCAAATCTTGTCAGTTCTTCCTACACAAAATATCTTGCATTAATCCTTTTCTCTCTCTGCATGCAAGAATTCATCCCTCCCCCTCCCTCCCCCCCCCATTATTTTAATTACATTTTAATTGATCTCCCTGTCTCTGGGTTCTCCCCTCTCCAATTGACTCTTTACCTAGTTACCAAAGTGATATTATTAAAACACATGTCTGACTATGTTGCTCCCTTACTCAGGAAACTCTAGTGACTCCCTCTTACCGCTAGGATAAAATACTAGATAAATTCTTTAGTTTGGCTTTTATAGCCCTTTAGAACCTGGATCCATTTGACCTTTGCTGGATTATTGCATGACATTTTCCTTCACATAGATCTGCATTCCAAGCAAACTGGTCTGTTTGTTGGTCTCAGTGATTGACCTTCCAGCTTCTCTCTCCATGGTTTTGCACATGCTGTTCCCCAAGCTTTGGCCCTTTTTCCTCCTTCCCTATACATCTTAGGCTCCCATGTTTCCTTCCAGATTTGGAACAAGTGCTACCATTTACAGGAAACTGACCCATTCCCTGGAAGTGACTTGTATATATTTTGCATTTAATTTTGAAGGTACATGCTGCTTGCCCTTGATAGAATATAATTTTCTTGAGGGCAAGCACTGTTTCATTTATATATAGTTAGAAACTCCACAGTCCTTCCCAAAGTTGGCAAATGTCCCTAATCTGTACCAGCCCTACCCCCTCTTGCTTATTAGCCCTTCATACTCTAGGAAAAGAAATAGTTGCCAATTCTTGTTTTAAGCTTTACAAAGCACTTTTTTTGCAAGCAACTGAGACACAGAAGGTTAAGAGATTTGTCTATGGTCACATGAGTGGTAAATGCCAGAGATAAAACTCAAACTCAGATCTGCTGATTTTTAAAAATCTGCTTTGCCTTTCCTCACTGTGTTGTGCCCAAAGTGCTTTGTGAATTACTTAGCTAACTTAAGGTAATAAAGATGTTTAGCAGTTTTCATAAGTGTGGACTTTAAGACATCCTAAATAATAATAAAAAAGTCTGGAAAATGGCCATGGAAAACTACTCTAGGGAATCTTCCATTCCCACATTGTTCTTTGTTGATGCTACAAACACAAGGTTTTATTTAGGAAAAGGGCTCAAAATAATGAAATAAATTCTAGAGCCAAAAAGAACTCCTGGGAATTGGACCCAGGAATGACCATGGCCAGCTTGCATCTTAGTATCATTTTATTGTACATAAAGTGAAATTAAAGTATTGAAGTTGAATTGACCCTCCTTTCTTTGCAGGACTTAACTAGAATGCACAGATACTTAGCAAGCAAATAATTTTTGAGTCCAAGACCACACCTTCACATACTGTACAAAGCCCATAAGATTCTCAAAAGTCTATCTTAAAAAAAATCTTGATTTTGAAATTGTAGGTGAAGTAAGAGTTAAGATGAACATTGGAATCACAAGAAAGTATGACATTCCACATTTTGTCACAGTTCTCTGTGAAAAAGAGCTTTGTGGGGGAGATTGAGATCAGCTTGCATAGCTGAGTCTTTTCCCTCAAGGGTTTCCTCCTCCTCCCTCCCACCACCACCACCACCACTCTAAACATAATAGCTTACCCTTTCATGATAGATAGTGCAAGTATTATTATCCCCATTTTATCAAGGGGGAAACAGGCTCAATGTATCGCAGTGACTTCCCCAAGATCACACAACCAATAAATGGCACTTCAGTCCTTTGAATTCCATCTCACTTCTCTTGTGGCTATATTATACAATTTCCCCAGGAAGTCTTGTTGCTATATTATACAATTTTCCCAGGAAATCTGAATGTGTCATTTTACTTTCTGGGTTTGTTGTTGCTGTTCAGTTGTTTCAGTCATGTCTGACTCTCCATGATCCCATTTTGTTTGGTTTTTTTTGGTTTCTTTTGCAGAGATACTGGAGCACTTTGACATTTCTTTCTCCAGTTCATTTTACAGATGAGGAAACTGAGGCAAAAAAGAATTAAGTGACTGGCCCAGAGTCACACACCTAGTAAGTGTCTGAGCTTAGATTTGAACTCACAAAGATGCATCTTTCTGGCTCCATGTCTGGCACTCTATCTATTGTACCACCTAGCTGAATATCATTAAGTCTTTCTTTCCCAACAAAAACAAACCATTTTTCTGTTGTGCATTAAGATTTATAAGCATGAAGTCCTGGGGGGGAGTAATATAGATAATAATATCTTCATATTATAGGTAAAGAAACTGAGATTCAGAGAGTGAAATGATATGTCCAGAGTTATCTGGTCTGTAAGTATTGGAATGAAGATTCAAATTCAGGTCTCTCCAGACACCGAGTCCAATATTCTTACCAAAGTGTCTCAATTTCCTTAAGGCTTGGTCAGAGTTGAAAAATTTTACTAAGGAATGAACTCAGTTCTTGGTGATTTAAAAAAAAATCATCAGAGTATGTGCTCCATCCGCTGACACTGCTCTTAACTCCTTTTTACCTTATGGTGATGAATTTAGAATAGTAGACTATTTCTCAACTAATAGTTATGCAAGCTATTCCTAGTCCATATTAAGCTCTGCTAAAACAGCCTTTGAGATCCCATGATTGCTTCTATTCCATCAATTAGGATCCCAAGAGAACACTACTAATGAAAGCATTCAGAGAATTAAGAGGAAAATTAGTTGAAAATAAATAAGGAATAGAAAGAAAAACCAGTTCTGACGACCTTGTCTATAGAACCTTTTTTTCTCATTTTGACAATCTATTTCCCAAAGATTTTGAGAAGACTGATGACCAACATTTGTTGCTCAGGTCTATTAAAATCTACAACAGAATTTGAAGTACCTTAGCAGGGATCAATAGCCACTGGCGCCAAAACATTTTTGTCCCATTTTTGAAAATTATTCTCATTTTCATAGAAAAGATAAAAATCACAAGTTATTTACAAGAATTTATTTGAATATTCTGGAAAACCGTATATATTATAGAACAGCAGCAGCACTAATCTGCAATAGACATAGACTATACCTATTGGAGAAACCTGAGATTATTTAATCCCAATCTCCTATTTCATAGAAGAATAAACTGATGCATAAGATCAGAACCCAGTAATGTATTGAAATAACTTCAGTCCTTTGAATTCCATCAATTTTCCTAATTTCCATACAGTGTTCATCCTTCTCATCCCTCCCCCTTTGACTGCCTCATTAATCAGTACTATTCTATTGGTGTTGGAGCAATAAGAGTTGAAAGAGACCTTGCAGACCACTAAGTCCAACTTCTTCATTTGGCAAATGAGAAAAATGAGGCCTAGAAAGTAGAAGAGGCTATCCTAAAGTCACATAATCAAGTAGTGGTCTAGTCACTAGATATTATGGATTCTAGGCCAGAAACAGTTGGTGGAGTAATAGAGCACTAGGCCTTGGATCAGAACCAAATCCAGACTCAAATAGTTGCTGGGCAAGCCATTTAATCTCCGTGTTCTCAACATAAAATTGCTCTTTATCTACTACACCACCTAATTGCTTGTCTTTAACATTATAGCTTTAAATATTTCCATTGTACACAGAAGTTTCAAAAGCAGCAAGTAGAATCAGGATTGTTTACCAAATGGATGTAAAATGGGACTTTATATCAAGATCAGACAGAGGTAAGGTCATTTTGGGACTGGGTGACCTGTCCCAAGTCACTCAATGTTTGTAATTCATAATCAAAAAGGACCAAAAACACCATCCTAAATAGGAGGGAAGAATATAAAGTTCAGACACACTCAGCATTGCCTCAAGGAGTTTATAGAGTGGCTAAAAATGTTGATGACGGTGGCTCACATGTATATTGCTTTAGGGTTTGCAAAGTGCTTTACAGTTATCTCATTTTCTCTCAACAGTCCTGTGAGGCAAGTGTTTTTATTATCCCTATTTTATAAATAAGGAAACTGAGATTAGCCCAGGATCACGTAGCTACAAAATATCTGTTCTAGTTACTAGCTATGTGAGCTTGATGAATCCATTAACCTTCCTCAGTCTTGTTTTTTTTTCACCTTTCAAAGAAAGGGTTTACCTGAAGTAGCCTCTATGGTCCCTTCCAGATCCAAATCTCGTATCCCATGATGCATCCTAGTAACAAAAAATGATTCCCCATAGAGAAGAGGAAGGGGAACTTGTTGGTGGAAACACATGATAATGGAAGGATCCCTAATGTGAATATGCACAGATATTTTGTAACTGGTTCTAACTCCAAATCAATCCTTTTCCTGGAAAGTCCAGACCTGAGCTCAGCATGCACAGCAAAGTCAGGGGTTGGTGTGGATCAACCATGACCCCATGGAAAAGAAACATGACTGATCTGTCAGGGTTCCAAACACCACATGGTCAGAAGATCAAAACTAGCTTCAATGCCTGCTCATGCTTCTCATTGGGGAGCAGGACCCTTGTACTATTCATCATTTTGTCTTTCTAGGGCCAGCCTCCCTACCTATTCAATAGCAGGGTTGCCTCAATGAAATGTGCAATGAATGCCCACAAGCTTTTGTGTTAGCACTCATCCCGAGAAATTAGCCTATATCATTCCTACCCTCCAATGTCGACTCACTTCCTTGAGTAGTCTTCCTTATCTGTCTTAGAAACTTCCAAACACTGCAGAGATTGTGAGGCTCACCCAAGTCAAAGTATGTGTGTCAGTCAGAAATGTTCATTTTGGTACATAACTTCAAACTAGACACCTGTCTCTGAGACCTCTGCTTCCAGAATAAACACAGCTAGGACAATAGCATCCTCTGGCTCAGGTGAGTATCCAGTTCCCCTGGCCCAGGGTTTGGGGTGACCCTGTCAGGTAGGAGAGCTGCTCTGGGGAAGGCAGGCAATGAAAAGTCCTGGATTTGGATTAGAAGATTTTGGATTCAAATCCAACACTGCTATTTATGATTGTGTGACTCCTGAGGTCTCACTTTTCTCACCTAGACATTGAAGGATTGGATTCCATAAGGATGAGGGATCAGATTTGTTCTGCTCAACCAAAAAAGGGACAGGGAAGAGGACCGTGAGCACTAGGCTGGTAAAATGGCAAGGCGATGGATTTAGGCTTGACATCAGGAAAATGCCCTGTCTTGGGGAGATAATGAGTTTTTCCTTCTCTAAGCAAAGTCTGATTAATATTTCACCAAATACGTTCCAGTGGTGGAACGGGAAGGGAAGGAAATAAGCTTTTATGAAACTCCTACCATGTGCCAGATACTCTGCTAAATACTTTTCAAATATGGTCTCATTTGATTCTCCCAACAATCCTGGGAGGTAGGATTTATTCTCCCCATTTCATAGAGGCAGAGAGATTACTTTCTCAGGGTCACACACTAATAAGTGTTTGAGGTCACATATGAACTCAAAACTTCCTAACTCTAGGTTCATTCTAAATAACCAAATTAAAAGTTTAAAAATTATGTAACAAACATACAGACATATAGTTATACATCTACACTTGCATATCTACAAATCTACACAAATATGTGTACTTGAATGTATATATGCACATAATTGCTATTTACTTAATATATCTTATTATTCATAATACCACTCTATTGGGGGTTATTTTGGGGTCTAAATTAAAGTAGATTATTAATTAATAAGATCCTTTCCAACTCTTAAGGTTCTATGATTTGTGGGGGTTAGGACTGGATCTCATAGAAGAAAACTCCCCTCTCCTAATGCAGGTCATTAATCTTAGAGAGTTGTCTAGGACCCTGAGAAGTGAAGTGTATTGCTGGGGGTCCCATAGCCAAAATATATTAGAAACAGGTCTTAAACTTGTATTTTCCTCAATTTCTATCCACTGTAGTTTGCTGTTTGAGATCTGTTTTTATTGTTGTTATTGTAGATTTGTGTTTTGTTTTGAAAGGGGATTGGAGCAGAGATCTCTAAGGCCCCTTTTACTCCCTACTACCCCCTCCTCATCTTCTGATGTGAAGATCCCATGAATCCCATAGCCGGCTGCACCACCTAAGCTGCCCTCAGGCTGTGGGGCAGGCCTGGAGGGAGGGAGGGGGGACAGAATGCAGAGGAATGGAACATTCCATAGAAGAAATAGAGTAGGAGTGGATGGTGGGAGTGGGGAAGGGAGACAGGCCCCTACTGGATCCTTAGCTCCTCAGAGTGACCCTCAAACAGGGCCGCTGTGTTCCCAGTATCCTGGCTTTCCTCCATCGTGCCCCTTCTGCACTTGCCACCCCCTGTCAGGGGCTTCAGACCTCCTGCAGATGCGGGAGCGCCCTCCACCAGCTCCTGGTGGGCAGCAGCCGCCCTCCCGCCCCCTTCTCAGCAGCAGGGGGGCTCCCCCTGTTCAGAAGGGCCAAAGAAAAGGACAAGAAAACCTCCTTTGTTCCCGGGCAGACAGCACAAGGCCATGTTGCCATAGCAGCGGTAACCATTTCCTCTCACTGGGGGAGGCTGGTCAACTTTGCCCAGCAATCCCTTCCCTGGGAAGCCCAGAACTGAGCTCTGTATGTGCAGCGGGGTCAAGGGTCAATATGGACCAACCATGGCCCTGTGGAAAGGAAATAAGAGTCTGATCTGGCAGGATCCCAAACCCATAGTCCCTCATCCACAGCCTGCACCCACCTAATCCTCTCAAGTCACCAACCAGGCCTTGGCTGAGACCACTAGGCAGCTGGGGAGGCCCTTACAAAAGAGGCCTGTCCTGTCCTGCCCTGTCCTGTCCTTCCCTGCCCTGTCCTGTTCTGCCCTGTCCTGTCCTGCCCTGCCCTGCTCTGTCAGAAATATATTGGGTCCAACCCAGCACTCATGGGCCTGGGTTGTCTGACATCTTTAGAACTCTTAAAGGATGAAAAATAATTTTATGATTATAGAATTTAGACCTGGAAGATATCTTACAGACCTGCCTAATTTGAACCCCTCAATTTTTAAAGGAGGAAACTGAGATTTAGTGCTTTGCCATTTTCAAGATTACACAGGTGATTAGTGGCAAAGCAGATCATTGACCTGGCTCCAACACAGCTCATACCCTATCTCCATTTTTGACTCTTTGGTCATGCCTTAGATTTCTAGAACTAGGGATTGGTATGGGAATTCTGTCTAATTCATCACGACTCCTCCAGGGATCCCATCCTAGGTCTCAGTCCTATAGGTGTTCCACAAAATGTTTAAATCCTTGTCTCAGGAGATAGTGAACTGCCTGAAACTAGCCATATTCAAATAGAAGCAAGATGACCACTTAATGGGGATGTGAGAATGGAGATTCTTCATCAAATCCAAGTTGAATTAGATCACTTCTGGGGTTCCTTTTGGCTCTGAAATTCAGATTCTATTTGCTAAATGAGTCATAGTAATAAAAAGTAATAAAAATTTTGAGGTATACAAAGGATTTTTCCTCACAGAAGCCTTTAAGCAGGGTAGGACCTTTGCTATTACTCATTCCCATTTTACAGATGAAGAAACTGAGCTCAGATCATAGAGGTAAAGTTGCTTACCATAAATCACAAAGAATGAAGGACTGTTTGCCAAAATCCAGTTCCAATTCATTAAGTATTTATTAAAAACCTACTATGTGCAATACCCTTGTGGTTCCAGATAAAGAGGTCAAGTCATTATGGGATGTTTTCTTTGGACACAGATAAATCTGTATTAAGGGGACATGATTTTCAAAAAGAACATTTCTAGCAGCCATCCTCATAAAGAGCTGTCTTGGGAGAGAGATATGCCAAGACTGCACAGTGGAGAAAAACTACCTACTATTGAATTCTGGGGACCCAGCTCTTCCATGTGCTCCAAATGTGACCTTAGACAAGTCACTACCTCTGAGCCCTTCAAGTGGTTATTTCCTTTTTTTTTTTTTTTTTCTGAGAGGAGGCTGCTGGATTATAGAACTGCCACCTGGAAAGAAGGAATGTAAGGATGGTGATGTGTGTGGAGAAAGGGGAGCCTAGAAAGAAGAAAGGGGAAAGAAAAAGGGTATGCATCTGTAAAGAGGGGGGGAGATGTAGGGTGGTGTAGTTTTTCTGGGTTTCTCTTTCTATGTATCTCTCTTCTTCCCTTCTTTCTTTCTCTGCCTCTACTCCTTTCTCCTTTTCCCTCCTTCCCTTTCTTGTCTTTCTCCTGTTTCCATTTCTCTCCTCTCTGTGATGCTTTCTCTCTCCCTCCTCTCTTTTCCCCATCTCCCTTCTTTCCATTCTCTGTCTCTATTTGTCTCTTTCTTCTCTCTGTATCTTTGTCTTCCTCCCTCTTACCTCTCACTCTTTCTCCCTTCCCCCTCCTTCCCTCCCTCTTCTCTCTCTCTCTCTCTCTCTCTCTCTCTCTCTCTCTCTCTCTCTCTCTCTCTCTCTCTCTCTCACACACACACACACACACACACACACACACACACACACACACCCCTCCAAATTGAAAACCCCCAAGATGGGCTAAGGAAGAAAAAGGGCTCAGACCAAGGCCTCCCTTGGCTATTCTCAGGCTCTCTGAAAAAACAGCCTTCCAGAGAGGCAGGCAGATTGTGCCTCAGATCCTCTCTGTGTGATCTCCTCTCCTCTCTCCTCCCCTCCCCTCTCCACACCCTTTTTCTCCCCCCTTCCCACCCCCATCCCCACATTCCCCCTTTACAGATGGCGGCCCCACAATCTGGCAGCCTCCCCTCGGGAAGGAAAAGCTATATGCAAATACCCTACTGAGGATGAGCAGACACGGCCTGGTAGGGAGCCAGGTGGGACTGATCTCCAGCCTTGTGGGGAGGGAGGGGGCAGACAGGCAGGAACTTGGGCCCTAGCCCTTTATGACCCCTTCCCTGGCTGGAGTCCCCTCTTTTCCTGTCCTCTAACAACCCACCAGGACAGAGGGGTGACAAGGAGGCCATTTGACCAAAATTGCTAGAGAGGCAAAAGTCCTGGCTTGGGAGATCCAAACCTGTATCCCTGTAACCTTACCTCTGTGGAATGCTGGGTGATTCGCTTTACCTGGTCAGGCTTCACTTTTCCTTCTAAAATCTCTTGGTTAAGCTGGGCAGACTTGAAATGACCCCTGGAGAGAGGGAGAAATGAATCTCTTTTGCAAGGTGCTTCTCCACCTGGAACTCTCCTGCTGCCCCTCTCCCTTACTCCCCTCAGGTTTGGGGTCTGTTGGCAGTTCTGAGCAGAGCCTTGAGGGCTCCTAGGTTAGTACTCAGATATGGACTCTATCTGGAGAAATAAAGTATTTGTTCACGTGCTCCCTTACCTTGGTGCTTGAGGCCCCAATTTCCAGCCCTACAAAAGGATGGAAATCTCAGTTTTAAAGAATAAGCCATTATCAATGCACACCACCTTTTCCTGGATTTGATATTGTTTGCTCTATAGGGTCACAGATTTGGAGTCAAGGGACCTTAGATGTTCTATAGTTCAAAACTCTTCCCTCCTCATTGTACAGATAAGGAAATTGAGGGCCATGGGTATTAAAATAAATGCCCAGGGTCACATGGATGAAGATAGAATTTGAACCTAGTGTCCTTTAAATTCAAATCCACTATCCTTTCAGAGTATACTTCTACCTCTGATATTACTTGTTCTGTGTTCTGAGGCCCCTCCTCATTCTGACAGTCTCTGTTCTAAAGTCCCTTCAGTGTTCCAAGGTCCCTTCTGGCTTTCATATTCTGTGTTCTAATGTCCATTCCATATCTGAGATTCTGGGCCATATCTAATGTTCTGTGTTATTATTATTAATTAATAATAATAATGAGCAGTTAGGTGGTACAGTAGATAGAGCACTGGCTTTGGAGTTGGGAGGATGGGAATTCGAATCCAGCCTCTTGCTAGTCACTTAACCCTCATTGCCTAGCATCCAGGGCCATCTCCAGGAGTTCTGATTCCTATCTGGCCACTGGACCCAGATGGCTCTGGAGGAGAAAGTGAGACTGGTGACTCAGCATAGCACCCCCATCACTCAAATCCAATTCATGTGCTTCTCATGGCATCATCTCTCTGATGTCATGGTCCTCTTTGAAAATGAAGGACAAACATTATCAATAATTTTAAAAAAGTGTACTTTTAGTAGTCCTGCTATTTTTTCCTGAGAGGGTCTTCTTACCATCGATGCAGCCCACAGCTTCTCCTCACCTTAGGAGGACAGTCTTAAGAGTCATCCTGCCCTGCCTTCATTCACCTTAGAGGTGAGGAGCCTTCCTGAATTTAGTTAGAAAGGGTTCTGAATGAGAGCTGCTGCCTGTTGCTTGGCCTTACTTTGACTGGACCCACCAGAGGAGGCATTTCATCAACGTGATCTTCAAGAGTTGAGCATCACTTCTCTCCGTGTCCTTAGAGCAGGCCTTTAGCCAAAGAATGACCGTTTCTATTACTACAGTGCTTTGAAGCTTTATGAAGCACTCTCTTAGGCATTCTTTATGGGGGAGGTAGTGTTAACAAAATCAACAGAGACCCATTTTACAGATGATTGATGTTAAACAGCTAGGTAGTTCAGTGGGTGAATGGACCACTAGGCTTAGAGTCAAGAAAACTTGGGTTCAAATCCTGCCTTAGATACTTTCTACTTACTACCGGTGTGGCAAATCACTTAAACTTTGCCTCAGTTTTCTCAACTGTAAAATGGGAATAATAATTACTCCTAATTCTCAGGTTGTTGGGAGGATCAGATGAAATAATATTTATCAAGAGGTTTGGCACCCCTATATAAAAACAATAATTATTACTATTACTAATTGAGGATAGGTAAAGTGAATGCTTGGCTCTGCAGCTAGTAAGTAATGGGCCTGGAGTTTTTAAGGCCTCCTAACACTTTCCACTATTCCAAGATGAGCAGATCATCCTTTTGACAGTCCTGAAATTTCATACCACAGGCCTTTGTTTGTGGTTGTCAGGGTTCACACTTGGGCAGGTCCTTTTTCCTGGAGAGGGTCTGCGGGAAAAACTCTGTAAGGCAGGGGTCTCTGAAGGCCACCCCACAGGAAGGTGCAGGATATAGAAGAGAATACTCCAAAACCATTGGCTAGGCTTGGCCATGGAGATGTGTACTCTGGTGATTCCTTGAATATTTAAGAGGAAAGAAAGAGAGGCTCATTGTCCTTTCTCCCACGATCCGGTCCCCCCAAACATGTGTGCGCGCACACACACTGATTCAGAAATTATTTTATGAATTATTCACACCCTCGCCCTTGGAAGTGATAAAATATCTTCTTTGTCTTTCCTCCAAAGGCAGCTCTCACAATGACTTCATGGAGGTGGGGGGATAGTGGTGAGGGGGTGAGGGGTTACTGACTCGGGTGTGCCCAGTGACCAGCCGAGGCCCCTTCTTCAGAGATGCATCCCTGGGGAGGGAAAGACAGTCATTAGGGAGAGCCCCAGTCTTACCTTCCCTGTGGGGGGTAGGAAGGGAGATTTATTCTGTTACCAGATTGGCCCCTGTTCTTTTCAAGAATTGGATTTTCTGATCTCCCAGTTTAGAAGGTCCTTGCATTGCCTGTGGTGAGCACAGATCCTAGCTGGGGGTAGAGGGGAGGGTTGTGTGTGTTGGGCTGGGTGAAGGAGGGGGGTCCTGGAAGGGCAGATGGTAAGTGGGGGGGGTTGGGCTGTTGGGCAGCAGCTGCAAACGATCAATGCCTTTGGGGGGTATCTGTGTTTGTCTGAGTTGCTCTCCCCACCTCAGATGAAAGAGATTCAAATGGTTATTGATTCCCACTGAGGGGAGAGGAGGCAAGGAGAAAGGAGGAAAAGGGAGAGAAAGGGAGGGGACAGAGAGAGGGGCTGATTGTAGTTCTAGAAAGTAGACACCAAAGATGCTTCTAGGCCTTGGGCTTTGCTAATACATCACCTCTGAATTTCAGACCACACAGGTGCTCCTGGGGCACCGCTTATTTCAGAGAATGGATCAGGCAATGAGGAAATGGACCTTGTGGGATCAGCATAGGGACATTGATGTGGAGATGGGCTTTGACTGTCTGCTCTGAGTAAAATATGGGAAGGTTATGGAGTGTTTTCTCATTCCCTAACTCATAGGTTCATACCCCACACTCCATAAAGCAAGGATTGTTTTCCCCAAGGTAGACTAAGCCTATGGATGAGGAATCTGAGGCTGAGAACCTGTCCAGGGTCATCATGTTAGGAAATCATAAAGCCAAGATTGTTATCAAATAATCATGGGATATTTTTGTTAGAAAGTACCTTGGAGATCATGTGATCATTGGTCATAGTATATAAAGCCTTAAGGGATACTAGACATCATCCAATCCAATTTACTTTTATACATGAGGAAATTAAGGCACAGGGACTTGCCCAAGGTCTTGCAATAAGCAGGAAAACCTGGTCTCCACGTCATGACCTCAGAGTGCATGGCCTGGGTTTTGACTAGACTATTCTTGGCTTCAATACCAAGACCATCTTACTGACCATCTTACTCTTGTTGCTTCTCAAATAGGAAGATAGGAAGAAGATTGAGCCTGCTGACTTCTCATGACACTGCTAAACCTGCTGCCATACTTTCTGAGATGGGGATAGCAACTGGAGATGTGGACAGTGTTAGACTTGGACTCAGGAAGAACTAAGTTCAAATCTTGCCTCAGATTACTTTAGATGTGTGATCCCAGGCAAGTTTCTTTTGTCTGTCTTTTCTCATCTGAAAAATGGGAGTAATAATTGTAATTTGACTCTCAGGGTTGTTGCGAAGATCATATGAAAATAGTTAATTTGATAAATATTAGCTAATTGACACAAGGAATTCCTGGATGAGGGGACTTCCACTTCCAAGTAAGCCATGAGGCAACTGGGATGGAGCCTGGAGTCAGGAAGACATAAGTTCAAAATTTGCTTCAGATACTTACTGGTTGTCAGACCTTAGATAAGCCACTTAGCCTCTGTTGCCTCAACTTCTGACCTTTCTCACAGGGTTGTTGTAAGAATCACATGAGATCATTATAAATCACTTATCCCAGTGACTGGCTTATAGTAAGGATTATAGAAATGCTAGTTATCATTAGGTCAATCCTCTGTCTACAATTTACAGGATTAGTGTTGACCAGAATGCTGAGAAGAATGTGTTGTAGGTGAGACTTGAACTCGGGTCTCCTGAGTTCCAAGGCCAGCTCTCTCTCTTTCCTATGCCATACCAGATGCTGTGAAAAAGCTGGCAGCCTCAACTTGATCCAAAGTGCTTTCTCTCACTTTGGGCATTTTAACCTTTTTATTTCATAGGGTCAGATAAATGAGGATCCCCTCAGGATGTCAGAGGTCTTGTCCCTTCCCTGAAAAAGAACATAAAGAAACCAGGAGCCCCCCTTCATGATTAGAATAAGCTGTGATATAATAAATTCACATTAAAGTTTTAAGGTCTGCAAAGAGCTTTTTAAAGGTTTATTTCATTTGACTCTTAGAACGCTGGCATTGGCAGTGCTATAATTATTCTCACTTTGCAGATGAAGAAACTGAGGAAGACAGAGGTTAAATGACTTTCCCAGGGTCACATAGTTTGTTAGAATCTGAGGCAGGATTTGAAGAAGCTACTCCCTACTCTAGGTTGACCTCTCTATCATATCTACTCTCTACACCTAGAGATGGCAAAGAAGAGAAAGAAAATGACCATTTGTAGGAACTGTTACAATTGGGACTCCAAAAATAATTTAGGGATACTTAAAACACAATGGTTGAAAATAATCTCTCACATTAATACAGAACTTTGAGACTATTATTCATACCCATAGCCTCATTTCAGCTTCACAATAACCCCATAAAACAGGTGCCAGAGAGGTTAAGTGATTTGCTGTAACACAGCTAGCCAGCATTCAAACCCAGGCCTCACTTCCTCTAAGTCCAGTACTCAAAACACTACTCTCTCCCATCTCAAATGGAACATTTTACATCAAATCTGTATCTGTCACCCAACCTTCACAACTACTGCCCAATGAAAAGGGGAAAGATCCCTGGGCTTATGTCCAACCCCAATATTTTCCTTCTCTTGTGATCACTCATCTCTAAGCTTCCCTATCCTCTTCTGGAGAATGGGGTTGATTGCATCCCCACTGCCACTTCTTAGGGTTATTTACCTTTGCTAAAGATCCCAGTGGCACCACTGACTTTTTGTGGACCCTTTGGCACGTCTGCGCCTCAGTTTCCTCATCTGTAAAATGAAGAGGTGAGAGAAAATAGCCCCGAGGTCCTTTATAACTCTATAATCCTATAGAAATAGGAGCTATTGTCATCTCTAGTTGCCAGATGTCCACAACAAGAAAAATTCGCTGAAACCTCCACGGCTATTAAATGACAAAGGCAGGATTGGAATCCATGTCCTACTCTCCAGTCCAATGTGCAAAGATTTCCTCATCTGCAAAATGAGGAGGTGAGAGAAGATATCCCCAGTCCTTTCTAACTCCAATACCATAATCCTATAGACATAGGAGCTGTTATTTTTCCCTAATTGAGAGATGTCCAGAGGGAACAAAATCTGCCCAAGTCTCTACTGTTATTAAATGACAAAGGCAGGATTGGAATCCATGTCCTACCCTCCAGTTCAATGCTCTTTGCACAGCACCACAGCCCAAATGACATACTTAGACCCGGCAGAGAAATGACCATCTCCCTGCTAGGGTGTGTCTGTAACTGAAACCAATTTTCAATTGGAAGGAAAGGTTAAAATCTCAGACACAGCCACCCCACCCATCTCTCTCTGTGAAGCCAGTGGGCTACCTTCAGCTTGGGCTGGAAATCCGGCCTTAATGGGGGTCAGATCTCAACCAGGTCAGACTATAAAACCGATAATTGACATTAGGTCTGAGGCTAAATTCTCTTTTGGTTCCTTAGTCTCTTTGTGAAAGTCCGACTGCCAGATGTGTAGGAGGCAGCAGGAAGAACTGATCGATTAGCCATCAATGGTTTGGTGGCCCCCACAGGCCCCAGATATTGATCAGTCTTGGTGATGGGGTACCCCTCTTGGCTTTTGTCTGGGAGAGCCAAAGGGAGGAGGGGAGAGGGAGGGATCCCAGAGCCCTGCAGAGGCTCTGGGACAAAGGGGCAGGGGCAGCTGGGTTTAATTCCTAGACTGAGGGAAATGGAGATAATCCTCTAATCCCCAACAAGGCTGCGGGGGGCCTGCCCTGCCACCCAGGTAACATTTGCACATAAATGGGGGAGTCCTCCTGCTGCTGACACCAAAGGTCATGGGAGATGTTTGGTTTAGGATTGGCTGAAGGCGGCTCTTTTCTTTACAGTCTCTGTGTCTCATTGGCTGAAAGTCTTCTTCCTCTGATGCTATTGAAAGGAGGTAGATTTTTTTTCTAAGGGTCCCCCTTCCCCCTTTAAGGAATAAGAGAATTCATGAAAAAGAGATAAAAAACAATCCCTCAGCAATAACCTCATAGGATCACAGAAAGCAGTAGACTTCAGAGTTGGAAGGGCTTAGAACACAGACCACAGAGGGTCAGAGCTGGGAGGGACTTTAGAACCCATAATGATAGAACAAAGAATATACATTGTCAGCTGAGCAGTCCTTAGAACTTACACCATTAGAGCCAGAAAGCACTTAAAATATAGAATGTTGGTTTGGAAGAGGCTTTAGAACTCAGAATGTCAGAGCTGAGAAGGGCCTTAGAACTATAGAATGCTTTTTCTATTCCATAAAATCTTCTCTTGTTCCCCCCTCTCCAAAGGTTGATGTCTTAGGACTCAAATAACCTCCCCACCCCCAGGTCTTCTCCTTTGCTCTTCCCCATTATTTATTGTATCATAGTTATTTGTGCACGTGTCCCTTTCCCCTCATCCTTTCCCCCATTAAATTGAAAAGTCAAGATGATAAACATTTATCAAGTGTTTACTATATACCATAAAACTCTGCTAAGCACTGAGATATAAAGAAAGGCAAAAATAGTTCCCACCCTCAGGGAACTCATATTCTCCTGGGGGGGGGGAGCAACATGCAAAAAACTATTTTTTTTAGGTTGTTTTTTTTTTTTTTTGCAAGGCAATGGGGTTAAGTGGGTTGCCTAAGGCCACACAGCTAGGTAATTATTAAGTGTCTGAGATTGGATTTGAACCCAGGTACTCCTGACTCCAGGGCTGGTGCTTTATCCACTGCGCCACCTAGCCGCCCCCTTCCCCAAAACTATTTTTAAGCAATATTTTTACAGGGTATTCCATGAAGGGACACTGGCTTAAAGGGACTGGGAGAGGCATCTTGTAGAAGGTGAAATTTAACCCAAGTCTCGGAAGCCAGGAGGTGGAGGTGAGGAAGGAGATCCTTTTAGGTATGGAAGACAGTCAAGAAAAAGACAAGGAGATGGGAGAAAAGAGTATCTTGTGAAAGAAAATCAGTGTAGCTAGATGATCATTTAGTGTGTGGAGCGGAGTAAGTATAAAAATACTAGAGAGGTAAGAAGGGGCCAGGTTGGGAAGGGCTTTCAAGGCCAAACAATTTTATATATAATCTTGGAGACAGTAGGAAGCCATTGTAATTTATTGAGAAGGCAAAGATATGGTCAGATCTGTTCTTTTGGAAGAACACTTTGACTACTGAAAGAAAGATGGACTAGCATGGGGAAAGAAGAAACAAGAAAACTAACCAGAAAACTTTTGCCAATGGTCCAGTCATGAGGTGAGCAGGGGTATGGCAGTGACTGAGGAGAAATGGGGCATGAACAAATTGTGAAGATAACAAGACTTGTAACAGATTAGAGGGTGAGTGAGAGTAAGGAGTCAAAGATGATACCAAGCTTCAAACCTGAGTAAATGTGGGGATAGTTGTACCCTGGTCAGTGTTAGGAAAGTTAGGAAGAGGTTTGGGGGTTTGGGGTTAAATATGAACTCATTTTTGTACATAATGAGTTTAAGATATCTTGGATCATCCAATCCAAGATACCCAATAGGATGTTGATGTGAAACTAGAGGTCAGGAAATAGATTAGGACTGGACAAATAAATCAGAGTCATCTGAATTCTCTCCTGAATGCTAGAAGGATGATGGTACAATAGGGAAGCTTAAAAGAGTAGCACATTTTGGGGAAAAGATAATTTGCTCTTTCTTGAATATCCAATCCAAGATGTCCAATAGGCAATTGAAGATGTGAAACCAGAAGTTGAGAGAAGCAAATGAAAAATTCTTGAGAACACAGGCTTAATCCATACCAATTTTAGTCTATTTTAGTCCCCAGGTTAGTGTCATATACATGGTAGGAATTTAAAGAGCAGTTGTTGAGTAAATATTAAAGAAGACACTATGTCAGCATAAGAAGGGACAATCTTGGACAGTATGTTTATATGGAAGGGACCCTGGGACTTATTTAACCCTCTGATTAGTAGGCTTTCTGGTGCTATATGAAACTCTTATTGAATCTATGATTCTTCCCTTCCCAAAGTCCAGAAATAAAATAAAAATGAATGAAATTTCATTTTGTTCTGATCACTATTTTTTTTTCTTGTCATCCAGGAGAAAAGTAGAAATACCCAGGGAGACAAAACCTAGGTTGGGAGTCAGAGAATTGTGCTGCAAACCTGAGACTGGAGCAATCCCTGATGGGTATGCATATTCTAACAGGGACCAGAGTATAGTGAAAAGAGGAGAGGAAGATTTGTGTTTGAGTCTCTGCTCTATCATTTGTTAGCTCTATATCCTTACACAAGTCACTTCCATTTTGGGGACTTCAATTTCCTTATTGCCAAAATTAGAGGAAGTGGTTAAGTAACATAAATGACATGCCATTAAATTATAATGACCAATATTGACTGAAGAGTTAGGAGAAGGTAGCTTCACCACTTCTTTGGGTAGGGACTATGGGTATGCAATGATGCATATAAAGTCAAACTTCATTGACCCTGTTTACTTTCTACTCCCCTATGTCTGCTCTGGGAGGGGATCCATAAACACTGGGCTTACTCCCAGTTCTGCCTGTGCATGGCTGCCTTTCATGCCTGGAATGCTCTTTGCTGGTTTCTCAGGTTTTTTTCAGGATTCAGTTAAATTCTGTCTTCTGCAAGAGGCCTTTCCTGATTCTTCCCTCTGAGATTACCTTCCATCTACTTGTTCCCCATCCCTCCCCCTTACCCCAAGGACAAAGTAAACCCCTTGAAGCTAAGAGCAAATACATAATTTTCTTTGTATTCTTAGTGCTTAGCACAGATTTGGCACATAGTAGGTGCTTAATAAATTCCTGATGACTGACAGTTTTTTTCAACTGTTTTTCTTTTCTCCTACTTTTCTGTCCTTTGTTATAAGAATGACTTTGTGGAAAGGGGAAGAGCATATTTCAGAATGTAGGTGATAATTTAAGAAAGGTATCATTACAAATTTCAAAATAAAATGATCTGGTTAGATGCCATGATTTCTGAGGACCTTACAGCTCTATATCTTTGTATTTCTATGATATTTCCATGATTCTACATTTTCATAGGCAGGCTAGAGACTGCTGGTAAACATGGGCATTTCTGAAACAGCCTAGTCCTCAGTGATTCACTAATGGTCAATAATGAGTGAGTTGTTGACTTCCCTGGAGATTTTTTAACTTTGCAGTTCCTTTGAGTTCACCAGTGGTCCACAAAAACTTCACAAGGAGAATGTCTATATACTCACATTTTTTTAATTGCTTGACTCCATATGGACAATTAACTTGATCCAGTCAGGAGAAGCTCTAACTCTTTCTGGAAAATTTCTGAAGAAGTTCTCTTATTCTTCCAGAACTCCAGGGTCCTTCAGGCTGTGGGTCAACAGGGATGGTCCAGGCATGTTCCCCATATTAGGTGGGGAAAGTTCAAAGCTACTCCTGCCAAAGATTGCTAGCAGCTGCTGTGCCTTTGATCACTATTAGTAATAGGGTCCTTTTCAAATTCAGCACCATGGAATATGAGAGACACTTCTCTAAGGATTAATTTGCTTTATAGGAATGGATGCTCCCAGACCAATTATACATATTCTTAGGGCAGCTAGAGGTACAGTGTCACCCTGGAGTCAGAAGAACCTGTGTTCAAATTTGACCTTACATGCTTGACAACTTAATCCAGATTGCTTCACATCCTGGGCCATCTCCACTCATCCTGACCCAAATCTGGCCACTGGACCCAGTTGGCTCTAGAGGAAAAGTGAGGTTGTTGACTTTGTACAGACTTCCTTCACTTAAATCCAATTCATTTGCATATCATGGCAGCACCTCTCTGATGTCACAATCTTCTTTGAGAACAGACAAACATCATCATCATCATCATCTTCATCTTCAACATCATCGTCGTCATCATCATCATCATCATCATCATCAGTATGTTCTCATCACCAGAAGTATTCAGTCAGCATAGTATAATGGCAAACAGTACTCGTTTTGTAGATAGAAGACCCAGTTTTTCTATCTACTCACCACCTTTCTGACATTGGAGACATTCTTTAATTCCCCCATCTTCAATTTTCTTACCTATAAAATGAGAAGATTGGACTAGATGGTTCCTAAGAGCCCTACTGACTCTAAATACTTAGATACAGACTTAAACTAGAAAATCTCTTTAGAAGGCTGCCCAGAAGAGATTGAATTAGACCTCAAAAATCCTTTCTCTTAGGTAGGTGACCCAGGGGATAGAGCACTGGGTCTGGAGTCAGAAAGACTGAATTCAAATTCTGCCTCAGACATTTACTAGCTTTGTGACCCTGCGCAAATCATTTAATCTGTCTTTCTCAATTTCTTTAACTGTAAAATGGGGTATAACAGCACCTGCCTCTTATGGTTGCCTGAGGATCAAATGAGATGACATCAGTTAAAATATTTTGCAAGCCTAAATCAAACCTAGATTTTACTATATAAATGCAAGTTAGCTCTTATTGTTATCTTAGTTCTGTAATTCTGAGATGCTCAGATGTGGAGAGTTGAGGACATTTTAAGATTAGTTGAATAGTTCTCTAGGCCAGGTGATAAATAGGTAATATCCTAGACAATGCTACTGAAAATTAGACTTGTACCGGAGGATTTATGAAATGCTCTGATATCTATGAAAATATGCTCTATAAGCAACTCTCTGAGGGAGCCAGGGCAAGAATTATTACCCCTATTTTGCAGACAAGGAAGTTGGGGTTCAGGGGTGCTGTCTCTCAGTCTAAGTCACACAAGTAAATAGAAGAACCAGATGCACCTGGAATCGAGGTCCTGAGCTATTTGGGAAATGAGGGAGACAGTACAGATTAATAGAATATCAGCCTGTCTGAGCTGACATGTCTTGCAGCTAATTTTTGATCAATATAGGCCTTTTACAGATTTATTTATTTTTCACAAAAACTGAACTCAGGGTAAATGAACTTGCTCAAAGTGATTCAATGATACAAGATCAGGACTAAAAGCCACTTTTCTTGGCCTGGAAATACATGTCTTGGTTCCAAAACTTACTATCATACTATTTACTTAAGTCCCTTGATTTCTGTCTGTTTCCTCATTTATAAAATGAAGTGGCTGAGCTCAATGTCCTTTACCTTCGTCCCGCTCCAAAAATCTAGGCTCCTAAGTCAATGTTATTTTTTCTTGACATCTGGAGTCTGGCAAGCTAGTTCTGGTACCTTCTCACTTGGGAATCACTCTCTAAATCTCCCTCTTGAGATCAATTTCCTCCATAGAGGCTTCCTGAAATGCCAGCATCACCCAAAAGATTTTCAGTCCTGGGCATCCTTGCTGTTAGGTGTGGGATTTGTCATTCACTGCCAAGCCCTAGGGAGGAATTGCAGGACTGGGCAGGGCTTTCTACTCCTTCTCTTTCTGGATTGGACAGGGATAGAATTCCCTGCGGGGCTAACCTCTCATTTCAATATGTTAATGTAGGAGAATCTAATGGCATATTTATTGCTTATGTAGATGGTAGTTATTTACATGGGAAACTGATTTATCTATTAGATAATTAGTAAACTTCAATAATTGCAAAAACCTTTTAGCAATCAGTTGACATTTAATTAACATACAATAACTGTCTTATTAAATCTACATTAAATGCCTATTGGAGTTAATTAAAACTCATACCTATGACTCTACATTCTTTGGGAAATGCTCATTAAGGCTTAGCATTAGAAACTGCTGAGCAGAAAATCCCTAGGAAGTGACTTGTAATAGAATCTGCCAATGGGACCTAGCCTCACTCACCACCCACTTTCCTTTCCACTATGTGGGATCTGGGTCTTCTTGTATTGAACTGGTTGAATGTATTGGGAATCTTTTAGCCTCCCTCTTAATATTGCACAGGATAGTTGTCTTCTAGTGCTTATGGGCTGTTTAGGAAAAGAAGAATTAACTTTGTTTATGCTTCATCCCAAAGGGTAGAACTAGGCTTCATAGGAAAGGAGCTTGAAGCTGGAGGTAAGAATTCCTAACAGAGCTGTATTGTATTGGGCTGTCTTTGGAGCTATCAAGCTATTCCAGTAGATACCGACTGACCATTTGTCCCAGATGGCAGAGATGGAATTTTTGTTTCAAAGGTTCATTTGAATAAAATGACCCCTCAACCCTAAGAATCTGGATTCCCTATAGACCTGGAATGGCATTCTTCATTTGTGGGTTTAACCTATACTAACAAGGTTAGCTAACCAAACCAGGTTTCCTTTCATAAACTGTTTTAAAAATATTCACCAAACTCAAGCACTTTCCTATTTTGTTCATTTTATCTTTTCTTCAAACATTTTATGTTTTCTTTAATGATGTCCTGGATGAGAAGAAGGATAAATAGTATAGCACTATACCATGGAAATTTGGTCATGGCAATTTGAGTCATAGTACCTTGGTTCAAATTCCCATTCTAACATCTTGTCCTGGAAATACATGTCTTGCTTCCAAAACTTACTACCATACTATTTACTTACTTAGTATCATAGGCAAGTCCCTTGATTTGTGTGTGTGTGTGTGTGTGTGTGTGTGTGTGTGTGTGTGTGAACTTTGCTAAATCATTTAACCTTATTGAACTTCATTTCCCTCATCTGTATAATGGAAGTTTTAGTCTAAGTGGCCTCTATGGTTTATCTAAGCTCTAAGTTTATGATTCCATGAAAGTATCAGAATTTAGGTCTTCTAGAGAATGTGATGCTTGACCTGAGCTGAAAAATGGATATCATATCTCTCATTCTGATTGCCTCATGAGGTTTCTGTGAGGCTCAGTTGAAATAATGGAAGGAAAAAACTCTTTGTAAACTATAACAGACTAAACATATGTCAGGCATTCTCACTATCAGAAAAATCAGATTTACCATGTAAAGGTAGTATCTTCTAGTAGAATATGGAGAATTACTCATACTTTAGAGGAGGGAAATACCATTTTGGTCTGAATAGAAGTATTCTTCTTGTGTAGACTAATTCCCTAAAATAAGAGCTGAAAGTTAGACTTGTACCTGCTAAGAGATATTTTTCTTTGAAAAGGAAATTACATATTAGTGTACACAAAGATACTCCTTATACCAGCACTTCAAAGAGTCATAATTTCTTCAGAAAGGAGAGTTACAAAGTAGGGATACTTTTGCTGTCAGCTGTTTCAGCCTCTCTGTATTTTAGGTGATGGTCCTCTGGTTATCCCTGGCCCTCAAATATTTCATCACCTGATGACCAACCCATGCTGTGATGAACCTCTCTTCTCAGCTGGCCTTGATGTAGATAGCCTGGAACATAGAAATCCATGACCCTATGACCATCAAGGTGAGACACAACTGGAAAAGAAAGGTCCTTTCTCACCTCTGTCTCTTAAAATTTGAATTTTTTTCCAAGTTCAACCTAAGTACCACTTTCTATGAGGCCCTGTTTCAACTGCTCTCCCCATCTGGCAGCTGCTAGTGTCATACTGTCCCCAGAATTACCTCTGACCTATTTTGTTTGTATTTACTTAGAGCTGCCTGTGTTATCTTCCCAGATAGAATGGGAGCTACTTTAGGAGAGGATGAAAAGGCAAAAGCATTGGAATTGGTGAATATATTGGTAAATTTTGCTGACTTTGTTCTCCCCTTTTAAAAAATTCTTTGTTCTAAGGGATGCCACTCCAGGAAGTGAAGGAAGAGGAATATACTGGGAAATGTAGGTGATGTAAAAAACAAAAACAATCATTACGTTAAAATACACACACACACACAAATTATTACTTTTGTCTTTCTAGCCTCAGAACTTATCACAGTATCTTGCATACAGCAGGTGCTTAATAAATACTTATTGATTGAGTGATTGATGGATAAGGAAGCCAAAGCCTCCATCCAGCAGCCCTTTGCTTTTTTTCTGCCTATAATCCAAAAGGCCAGGCAGACAAAGACCCTGCTCCCTCACTTAAGTTCCTGAAGCATAGCTGGAGGAGACACCCTTAGTAGTGAACAGCCACCAAGCATTTATAAATCACCTATTGTATGTCAGACACTGTGCTGGATGCTGGGGATACCAAGAACAAAAACAAAGCAATCCCTGCCCTCAAGGAGCTTACATTCTTTTTAAAACATATTGATATATTTTGACTCTTGTACTTCCCAACATTTCCCAATATATCTCTCCACATCATCTCCCAGAGAGTCATCGCTTTTATGAAGAGGAAAAAAGAGGGGAAAAGACATTCATCAGAACTAATAAGTCAAACAAATCCAATACAATATGTAGTATTCTAGATTCCCACTCCCCTCCACTATTTCTATAATGAAAGGAAGAAACAGTCTCCTTGTTCCTCTCAGAGGTTAAGGGAGGGAAGCTTCCATTCTAACAGGACATATCACATGCACATATTTAAGTACATCCTTGACAGACCCCCAAAAAAATTTGGGCAGGGGAAGGGCATTGTAGCTGGGGTAGGGACAAAGAAGGTGGTAATTGAGCCAAGTATAAATACTTCATTTCTCAATTTTATCTTGAACTTTAAAGAGGATCAATTCTGCAAATCCCCTCTAGGTTTAGTTTGACCAGGACATTTTCCATCCTGTTGTTGGGCAGGTCTTCCAATCCCAGTCTTCCAATCTTAGTTTCTGATGTGCAAGGTTCCCTTTTCTTCACTTCTCATTTCTAGTTTAATTTTCTACTCTTCCCCCATTTCATATTGACCCAGTTGCCTGATAGCATTACCCATTCCATTATGCCTTTTGGAACTCCCTTATTTTATTGTCCACAAATTTTTCTGTTGGAAGGATATTGGGAAGATACTAGACTAAAAACAACAATGACCCATCTTGATGAAGAACTGAGTTCACACACTGTAAATTCCTGGGTGAATACTAGGTTCATACTGCTTTGCCACTATTTTAGGATCTATACTCCCTCCTTGTCTCATTCTTCACAGGAGTCCAGAACTTTTTATCTCGCCTGGATAGAGAAATTAGTTTGGCAGCTGCTACTTTCTCTCCTATGAGAGCTAAAAAGATCAGGAGCAACGCTTACTCCTTAAAATCCCTGTAAGGCTTAGCACATCTCTTATTAACTTATTGCATCCTGCCTATACTTTACAAAGTTATTTTTAGGAAAATGTTTTGAAATCAATAAAGTTCTATGTAAGATTGAGCTTTTATCATCATTATTACTGATGTGACCATGACCAAAGACCCCTATTATGAAGACCAAATGAATATGGAGCTCTCAGAGTTTTTGACTATAGAAATTTGGCATCATTTTTGCTCAAATTTGTTCAAATTGGTGTTAGTGAATGTTTCTAGGATAAAGCTTTTTGAAAATATGTTTATGCTATTATTATTTACTGATTCCCTCTTCTCAATTATAGGTTACAGATTTAGAGCAAGAAGAGAACAGAGCAACTCTCATTTTATAGTTGAAAAAGTTGAGGTCTATAAAGATTAAATGATTGTCCCAAAGTCAAATGGGCACCAAGTAGGCAGAGTTGGGATTTGAACCCAGGACCTCAGGACACAGAATGCAGGCCCTCTCCATTGCATCATAGGTCTAATAACCCATTCTCATTCCAAAATAGTTTGTAAGTTCTATGTGGGAAAGAGTCATTTCTTATCTAATTTTGTCATATCTTATTTTATCTAATTTCAGCAGATTCTAGCATGAGTCTAGGTGATACAGTGAAAAGAATTTAGAATTTGCAGACAGTTGCTCTGGGTTCAAATCTTATCTCTAATACTTATTAGCTATATGACCTCTGGCAATTCCTTTAAGCTTTTTAGCCCTCAATTTCCTTGTAAAATGAGGGAGGTTGGATGAGAAGGTCACTAAAGATTCTTCCAAATACTATGATAATGAATGGTTAATGAGTGAATAAATGATTAAGTAATATATCCAGACAAAATTACACTATAACAAACTCTATGAAGAAAGCAATTTTTTCCTATAAAATATAATAAATTCTTGTTAAAATTCTACTTCAAGTCACAAGCCCTGGAGATGAAACAGGGTTGCCACCTATTCTCTTTTGCCCCTCTGTAACCTATTAATAATAACAAAGTGTTTTTGAATACGATAGTAGAATGAGAAACATATCCTTTCACCTCTTCCAAGGTCTTAAAAATTGTGTATATGAATTTCTCTGGTTTTAGCAGGCCAATAATGAGTTTAGGTAGTGTTGTTGTTTTGATTGGGAAAAGGAGAATGGGATGTTTGAAAAAGGGAGGAGAATTGAAGGGTTAATTGCAACTGGATTACTGACTGAACAAATTGTGAATACTATGCCACTCTTGAACAATAACATATAATCAAATGCTTTTATTATATAAATTATGATTATATGGATGGTAACTATAAAAAGAATTTGTTGTACAAAAATTTCTTACAGAATACCTTTTGTAACCAGTTTAACAAAACATTATAATTAAGGACTATGGGATAGTACATGGAATGGCTTTCATAGATTGTGTAAATATTATTATCAACTTTTTACTGCTAAGAAAACTGAACCTCATCTCTGAGGGGAAAAGAGCTACCTAAGATCACACCAGCTTCACCAAAGGCCTTGTTATCACTGGATAGGACTTTTGTAAAATTCTCCAAAATGGTCTTTCCTCTTCAAGTCTCTGTCCTCTTTTTATAATAGCCAAAGTAATTATCCTAAAGAAAAAAATTTGAAGCTATTCTGGTCAAAAATCTTTAATAATTTCCTATTACTGTTATGAAGTATAATCTCCTCCATTTGGCATATAAAGTCTGGCTCAATCTAATTCCAATTTGCCTCTTCTCTTTCCAACACATTTGCCTTGAATGTGGCAATCTGAGTTGCATGCTCCCCTCTCTATTCTACTGTACTTCCATCTAGCATGCACTCACTCCTGACCTTTACCTTTTAGAACCTTTAGCTGCCTTCAAGGCTCAGTTCATGATCCACTTCTTGTAGTTATGGGATTTTTTTTGCTGCTCTGTTTAACTTATATTTACTTATCTGTTTACATATCGTATTCCCAGGTAGCATGCACTTTCCTTGATGGCAGGGACTGTTTTTCTTTTTTAAATCTTCAGAGTTTGGTCTAGTAACTTACACCTAGTGGGTAATTGATAAATATTTGCTAAATTGAGTTTAATATAAACCATCATGTTGGAGGTTGTAGTTGTGGGATTTTCTACTCACATATACTGCCTATCAAACAAAAGAGTATATACAAAGAGAATTGTCAAAGTAGGAGGGAACCTCAATGGTCATTGAGTCTTAGCCATATTTGAATCCATATGAAATAGTGGGAAAAGTAATGAATTTGGAGTCAAAGGACTTGGGTTCAAGTCCCAGCCACATCATTTACTGTATATCTTAGGGCAAATAATTTTGTTTCCTTGTCTCTCATTTTCCTTGTCTTCAAATGAGAAGTTGGACTAGTTGGCCTTTGAAGTCTCTTTTACTAGTGATACAAGCAGGTGGTGAAGTGGGAATTAGAAGTTCAAATCTGGTCTCAGACAGGCTAGTTGTGTGAACCTGGGCAAATCACTTTTCTTTTGTTTCCTCAATTTTAAAATGGGGATAATAATAGCATCTTCTTCCCAGGAATGTTGTACAAATCAAATGAGAAAATATTTATAAAGCTCTTAACACAGTGTCTGGAACACATTAGGCACTTAAGAAATATTTCCTTTCTTCTTTCCTCAAATATTTACTAGTGGTGTGACCCTAGGCAAGTCACTTAACTTCTCTTAGTCTCAGTATGCTCAACTGTAAAAGAGGGGTACAAATGGGGGATCCTACATCACAGGATCATTGTGCAAATCAGATGAGATAACATGTAAAGTACTTTGAAAACTTTAATGTGCTGTATAAATGATAGCTATCATGAATTTATGATGATTTGATAACTAACTCATCAAGAGAGTAATTAACCTTTTCCTGAAAATGTCCATTGATGGGAAGCCCACTCTTTTTATTGTTGGCTAACTCTCACTGCTCCAATTTCTTTCATTTCAGCTCTAATTTCTTCATATTGAGCTCCATTCTCTGCCCCATCCTCCCCTTCTCAGGGAACATTAAGTTAATGGTCTTAGTTCTAATTTCCTGAGGTCAAGCAAAACTGGTCTATTCCCTCTTGGAGCCAATGGTGCTTCTACTATTTTAAGAAAACAATGGCTTTCCTCCTGTCTTCCTCCTCCAGGCTATACATCTCTGTTTCTTTCAACTGAGTCTTATATGACAAGGTCTTCAGTTCTCCCCAAGGCATGAGTCTCTTCTGTTATTTTTCTAATCAGTTGCTTGTTGGTCAGGAAGAGATGGGAAGAGTCTGCCATCACAAGAAGGGTTAATGGCTAGAGGGGAGACATCACTCTGTCTTGTTGCCCACGGTATCTTGACAAATGTCAAAGCCAGATTAAAATCCATAAACACAGTGAGAAGACTGAATAGACAAGGACAGGCAGAGAGCATCTCCATAGATAGATATGCTTCTTTATCTATAAAGTTCAGATGTTTGGATAGGGTGGAGAATTTGTGAAATAAAATAAAGTCTATTGCAGGAACTTTATAACCTTCTGAAAAATGTCTTGAAATGATGCAACAGGAGGAGTGGTGGAAATAATGCTTGACTTAGAGAAATCACAATGGAGTCATGCTAGCTGTCACATGGATTGATCTTGTCTTGTTTGGTCCCGAGGGGTTGAATGAGGATCAATGTGTTAAAGTCATAGTGAACCATATTTAGGTTTGATGCAAGGAACAAAATTTTAAAAATTAGAATTATTTAAAGGAGATATGGGCTGCCTCAGGAAATGATGAATTCTCTAAACTTGAAATTCTTTCATCAGAGGCCAGAATGATGACTGATTAGGAATGTTTTTAGGGGAATTTTATGTGGTAGAAGTTGTACTACATAGTCTTTGAGGTCTCTTTTAAGAAAGATTTGTGGGATCTAGTGGTAATCATCCTGATCACTCTCCTTTGGAAAGTTCCAGTCTATGTAAAAGGGATTGTGTGAAGTGGTCCCTTCCTAGTGAAGATAGGGCTTGTGTTTGAATAAGGCCAGGTTGCCTAGGATAAGCCTCCTTATACTTCCTTTGCAGTCTTCTTTCACTTTGCTCTCTTTCATGCATTCTATGATATTGTAACCTTGGCCCATTTGTTATTCCTTGAACTTCTTACTCCATTTCCCAGCTCCAAACTTTCAGTATTAGCTGTCCTCCACTCACTTCTACCTTTTAGCTTCCTCAGTTTCCTTCCAGACTCAGTTTGAAAATCACCTTCACGATCACCTTAGCCAGTCCACCATGATACTAGTACCTCTGAGAACCCTTTCAATGATTCTGTGCATATTTTTTGTATATTTCATTATTTACATGTTGTCTAGCTCCCATTAGAATGTGGATAATATACACCATTTTCACCTTTCTCTCTACCTCCAGGCTTTAGCCTGATCTTATTCCTTTTGATTTACCTTGACAAGAAGAGAAACTGAATGCAGAGAGATCCTTTGGTGGGTTATTGAAATAGTTTAGTCTAGGGAAGATAAATTATGTTGATGGTCTTGTGAATGGAGAAAATGACTCATATATTAATGAAGAATTAACATGATGTGGTTATTGATTGGATATGGAGGGGGAAGGAGCCAGGGATGAATCTGAGATTGTGAGCCTGGGAGCCTTGAAGGAAGGAGGGGGGGAATAGGGAATGTCAGAAGAATGATGGGTGGGATGTGAAAAGATAATACGTTCTATTTTGGATATGTTGAGTTCAAGATGCCCACGGAAGATTCCAGGCAGAGGAGACCAGGATTATCACCTCCTGCACTCTGGACTTTAGACAATTTTTAATATAAGCCTAAACTCATTCTAGCTTATTTGGGTGGTCATGTCACACATGTGACCCCAAAATGGCACACAGAATAGAGATCCTAGCAAAAAGAAGGAAGTGCTGGGTCTCCCAGTTCCAAATCCAAGATTCTCTCTGTTACTTGGTGTTCAGCTCAAAGCAAACCTACAGCAAGGGACCAAGGGAACTTTCCTCCTTGGGTCTGACCTCGAATTCCTGGCTTCAGACCTGCTCTTTGACAGACGGTGATTTTCTGAATAGCTAAGCATATGTAGAAAACTGAAATCAAATGATGGCATCAGCCTTGACAGAAGTGCTGAACTAAGAGTCATCCTTTGTCCTCCATTGAAGGACGCCACCTTGTTAAGAGAAAGCTTTATACATGGACCTCTCCAAGTTAGCATTCTGTACTATTGGTGATTATGCATATTTATGGAGGTGGTAACAACATGGAGCTCTGCTGCCCAGTCGCACACAGCATGCCAACTTTCCTAACAATGGATGCAAAGGTACATAGGAGTTCAATTCCCTGGATTTGGATTTAGAGGATTCAAGTTTGAATCTTGGCTCTGCTAATTATTGTATGGTGAACATATTAGTTTTCTCTGGGCCCCAATTTCTTTATCTTATATGAGGGGGTTGTACCAGATTAGAGATTTATGACCTTTTTGAATGTATGTCATTGACCCCTTTAGCATTCCAATGAAAGAATGGTCCCATTTTCAGGGAAAAAAACATTTTTAAATGCAGAAAATACATAGTATTTTAAAAGGATACCAATTATATTCTATCAAAATATTAAAAAACCTCCAAGTTTGTGGATCTCAAGTTTAGAAGCCTTAGACTAGATTTTTTTTTCTATATAGTTCTTAGATTCTATGACCACCAAAAGAGGCCTAGAGAGATTCCCAGGAATCCAAGAATCTCTTTGCTTTTGGATTAGAAAGGACCTTAAAGGCCATTTATTCCAACCCTGTCATTTTTATAGATGATAAACTGAGGCCCAGAAAAGTGAAGAGAGTTACTTGCTTAGGGTTACACAGGTAACAAATGATCCAGTTGAATCTAAGACCTTTGACTACAAATTATATTTATTGTAGAGAAATTCCTCCATATATGATCTGTCATTCACTTGTTGAATGTTTATTGAGTGTCTATTATTTGCAGAGCATTGTTCTTGGCACTGAGAAAGATATAAGGACCACAAGATATAGTCACATGTAGTTTTTTAAAAGTCTAGCAGAGAAGAGAAAGACTCTCATACATACAAATACCAGCCATGTGCTAAAGTAGAAACACATACATACAGACTGGATTTGGAGGAAAAAAATCTAGATTCAAATCTTGCATTGTCATTCATTTACCTGTGCGACTTTGGATGTCACTTCTCTCGAGGGCTTAGTTTGCTCATCTTTCAAATGTTCCAGTCTTGACTCAGATTTGAAACAGATTTGCTCTCTGGATAGAGGGAAGACTGAGAACTAGAGGTATTATAGGGTGAATTTTGAGCCTAAAGTAAACAGAGCATGTTTCTCTTTCCCTTACCTTCCTGTCACTGTCCCCAGGGAGACAGTGGAGGAGGAAAAGGAAGTGTCCATTTGTACCATATGGATATTTTTAAGTCAACACTTATGAAGAAAACACCCAGTCTCAATATTTATAATGAAAATATTGCAAATAAAAGTTTCCCCTTGGATAACTTTCCTCCTGAGCTTTTCTTAGGTTCATAGAATCTTAGAAAGACCCTTAGAGAAAGCTCATTTAATTCATAACTGAGCATGGATCTCCCCTTCACCCTCACAGACAAGTGATCATCTGACCTTTTTTTGAAGGACTGCAATGACAGGAACATCACTATCGCCTAACATGACCCATTCTATTGTTGGATAGTTTTCCTTGTTAGTAAATTCTTCCTACTTGTTGAAGTCAATGATTTAAAATCAGGAAGACCTGGGTTCAAATCCTGAGGCATTTACTAGCTGTGTGATATTGGGAAAACCATTTAACCTCTCTCCAACTCAGTTTCCTCACAAATGAACAAAGAAGCAATTAGGTGCTGCAGTAGATACAGCATCAATCTTGGAGTCAGGAAGATTCATCATGAGTTCAAATCCAGCTTCAGACACTTACTAGCTATGTGATCCTGAGCACCCTGTTTGCCTCAGTTCCTCATCTATAAAATGAACTGGAGAATCTTTGCCAAGAAAATCCCAAATGGGATCATGGAGAGTCGGACACATACTGAGAAACAACAAAAAGTGAGTATAATGATGGTACCTACAACACAGGACTATTGTGAGGATCAAATAAGATATATATTTAAAGTCTGTTGTAAACTTAAAAGCACCACATAAATTCTACCTATTTATCATTGCTCTGCATTCTTCTAGGGAGCAAAATGCTATGTCCTGATGAACCTCTCTCATTGGGAAGTCTATCTTGGGCTGGTTCAAGACTGGGGGATTTGAAAGTAGTAATGAGACCACAGATACCTCTAGTGACTCCCCATTTTTTTGTTGAAATGTTATCTTTCTTTCCCAGCAGAACCATACCTTCAAGGGGAGGACTGGAGTCAATGGGAGCACTGAAGAAGGAGACAGATCATGTGAATGGCAATGGCCTTACTCAAATGCAAACCACATGTAGCTGCATAGCCATTACCTGGGATGGAACCATGGATAGAAAGGTGGAGTAGAAATATACCATAAGGGAGCTTGGTTCCAGATATTCCTCAGAGAAAACAGAGGATTCTGAGTCTTTTATTGTCCTTGGTCACCATAATATTAGATTTTAAAGCCTAGTTTTCAAACTCTCCAGTCCTTCTTCATGGGCGAGCTCCCACTGTGAGGCTCTGCTGTCTGGCCCATTAGAAAAGCCTGGAAGTTCATTCATTTTATGAACTTCTTTTGAGGCAGAAAATAGCAAGTTGTTTTCAATCAGTTGAAATGACATAGAAACAAAAATAAAAAATAAAACGCAAACCTAACAACAACTCTAAAAGCAAAACAACCCAAACCATTGCCTTTCCTTCTTGCTCCCTGGGGACCCAGCCAAGCAGCACTTATCTTTGACATGCTAAACAAAAGATCAGAAACGATTAGAACAAATGGCATTGCAAACAATCCTCCCATAATGAAGGAGTTCTGCCAAATTATAGAGAAATCATATCCACTTACAGCTGTCAATTTCTGGGAACAGCCCCCATGAATTTCCTGAATTGCTGCCATGATGGTACATGATGGAGTCATGGGTAGGTAGGTACCATATATCAGTGTCTCTTCCCTTCTGTCTGTGCCAGTGCAGAGACTATCAGAGTCAATGGCTCTGGCTTAGGAGTTAGGAAACCTGGGAGGGAGTTAAAACTGGGTGAACCTAGGAAAGTCTTTTGCCCTTCCCATGCTCTGCTTCATAGAATCATTAAATTTCAGTGTTGCAAGAGGCTTTTAACCTTTTTTTCTAAGGGATGCCTGGAGAATGCCTATTCAATCTCTGCTTCAATACTTTCAGTGGTGGGGAGTTTACTATATTCCAAAGCAATGAATTCCACTCTTATGTAGCTCTAATTATTAGAAAGTCCTTCTGCTATTACCTGGAAATCTACCTATAGCTGCTAGTTCTAGCCTCCATTAACACACAGACCAAGTCTTTCTCAGGATATCCTAAGGCATCATGATAGAGAGCAAAGGACACAATTCAAATGCAAAGGACCTGAGTTCAAACTCTCACATTAAAAGATCTGTGAGAATTTGGGCAAGTTAATGTATTATTTCTACTCTTCAGTTTCTTCATGAGTAAAATGAGGAGGATGGACTAGATAGTCTCTTAAGAACCCTCCCAACACCAAATTTATGATCTTTTATCTAAATATCTTGTGTAATGTAACAATAGATTACGAAATTATCAGACATAGTTATTTGGAGGTGTAAATTTGGTGTTGGTATGAGAAAATATTGGCTAACCTTAGATCCTTGCTATAAAATAAAAATAAGATATAGTCATATTATGTGCTACCTATGGTGAGTAATGCCTTTATCCTAGGCAGGGCATCTTAATTAAAAGAAATAGTTATTCTTGAAAATAAAAGCAAAAACTGGGCCATAATGAATGAATTTGCTAATTGCTTTTCCCTGCTGTGGACACCAGCTGGTATTCAGTCTCTCATTACAACACAAGAGGAAGCCTCATATAAGTGGAAAGAGATTAGATTTGGAGTCAAAAAATGAGGTTCAAATTTTGGTTCTAACTCTTAGGAGCTGTGTGACCCTAGGGAAGTCAGCCCACCTCTCTGATCATCAGTTTCTTCCTGTCAAATGGGAATTATGATAGTATTTTTACTCCCTACCTTATAGGAAAACATTTTGTATGCTTTCGGCACTATAGACACTAGAGTTATTAATAATGGCATATGAACTTCATGATGGTGGGAGGTGGGAAATGTTTTATTCATCTCTTTATCTGTCTCAGTGCTGAGCAGAGGCTCTTACAAATAAGTTATTTAATAAGTGTTGGTTAAAGGAATGAACATACAGATGGAACCAAACAAAAACAAAACCTTAGGTACTTTTAGGGTGACTGACAAAGTTAATGGAATGATTGATATAGAGCCAGAAGACTCCTTGGGGGTCATCTACTGCAACCCCTTCATTTTACAATTGAGAAGCTGAATCTGAGAAGTCATGGAACTTGCTCAAAGTCACACACACAGATCTAAGTTCAGAGGAATATCTGAGGGAAATAATGACTCAAGGGTTTGGGATCCAACTGAGTGAACACTAGAAAAGTTAGTTGGTGAATTCCATCCAAAATTTTACTCTTCAACCTCTGAGTAAAGCACAATGAACATGCTTCTAGAGCTTTTAAAATGGGATTGCAGGCCTGTTAGTATCCTGTTGTCTCCACAGTTCTGACTTATGCAAAAGGAGAGGATGCAGGTCTCTGACTGTGGGCTGGATGAAATAAATATGTGTCCTTTATTAAGTAAGGGCATTCTATCACCTTCAAAGGCAGACACATCAGTGTTTCAATTTCTAAAACTTCAGTAATTTCTGTCTTTGGTAGAACCTTGGTAGAATAAGACATGGGAATTGTACCTTTTCAAATAGCTAGTTACTCAGACCAGGAAGGGTCCTCAGAGCTCATGTTAATCTAGTCAATCTGTACTCTAGTCAAATTAAGTCATCTAGGCTAGTCTACAATCATTGATTAATCATTTATTTTATTTACTGTGCTAATCACTGAGGAGGCAAATACAAGTTGAAAGGTAGTTCTTGTCCTCAAGAAACTTATATTCTAAAGGGGGACATTGTTGTTGTTCAGTTGTTTCTGTGTGTCTGATTCTTTGTGACCCCAATTGGAATTTTCTTGGTAAAGAAACTGGAGCGGCATGCCATTTGCTTCTCCAGCTCCAGACAACAGGAATAAGTGACTTGCTCAGGGTTAAGTGTCTGAGATCAGACTTGAACTTGGGAAGAAAAGTCTTCCTGACCCTAGGCCCCAGTGCACTACCTAGCCGCTCCAGTACTGTTGGCAGAGAGAAAGGTAATTGTTCAGGATTCTCAGAGAACATCCACAATGTTTGGGATTTTGCGTTAAGAGGAAGATAGAGCTGAGTAAGATAGGCCCAGCCCTGAGAGTGTTCTCATGCAGGTAGTTTTCACAGAGAGATCTGCAAACTTTCAAACACTATATAAATGTCAGTTATCTGGAGAGAGCAGACTCACACAGCAATGACCTAATGAAAAGTAGATTGGGATAAATGGAAGAAGAGAACTGAGGGTAAATGTCATCTTCTTGTATCTATTTAATTTCTGGGGGTCTCATTACTCTTCTTTTGTTTTTCAAATTCTGCAATCATTAGCAATCTTAAACATTTAAAGCTATGAAGAATAGGGAAGAGGACTTGGTCAAGCATAGTGGCTTTTTTACATTTCTCATTGTTGTTGCTTTTTAAAAGAAATCTATGTTAGAATAGCCATTGGACTTGGGATTTCATTGAAATTGGGAAATTCATTGAAAGGGTCATGTCCATGTAGGGGCATGATGCTGAAGGCCAGGGAATCAGAAGAGGAACCTGGAGATGAGTAAGGGCTAACAGTCTTGGCCCTTCCTCAATCTCAAATGAAATTCCCTTAAAATTACAACTTAATTACATTAAATGACTTAGTTAAAGTCACACAAGAGAATAAATTCCAGAGACAAGGTTTGAACTCAGTCTCCAAAGTCGGTGCTCTTTCTGCTATAAAGATGAGGGGTCTATTGTGCTGGGGTATGCAGGTCAGCTAGGGACAGGCTTAGGGCACTGGGGAAAAAATGATGGAAGGAGATGCAAGGGGAAGGTACTGAAGACAAACTCTGCTGCTTTCACAATTTTGCTGAGAGTTGTCCTTTTTATGGATGTTATTAGTTTCCATTTCTATGGTCCTTTACAGTGACAAAGCACTTTACAAATGTTACAACATTCACTTCTAATAATTATTCTGTGATGGAGGGAGGACAGAAGTCTGCAGTCTAGAGGCAGCTTAGAAACAGCACATGGAGCTCTGGGCTTGGAGTCAGGAAGACTTGAGTTCAAATCCACCCTCAGACATTTCGTAGCTATGTGACCCTGGGTAAGTTATTTAACCTGTTTGTCTCAGTTTCCTCATCTGTATTATGGGAATGATTAAAAAAAACCCTACCTTCCAGGATGGTTATACAGAACTGATGAGATATTTGTGAAGTTTTGAGTACAATGCCTTGTAGTAGACCTTTATTATTTTCCTTCAATAGTGGAGAAAACTTCTGACTTCAAGGATTAAATGACTTACCCAAGCTAGGAAATGTCAACTCCAAGATTAATAGAATATCTTACCTCACCTACATTGCAGTGATCATTTAATCCAAATGCCTCATCTTACTTATCTGGAAGCCAGTAGAAAGGAAAATAAGCTGTCACCAGTAACCTAGGTATATGGCAGAATAATACTACTAATTATAGCTATTATTTATATAGTCCTTATTAAAGTGTTTGCACTTTATACTAATTACCTCATTTGATCCTCTCCACAAACCTGAAAAGAAGGTATTATTATTATTATGCTCATATTACAAATAAGGAAACTGAGGCTTAGAAACGATAAGGTATTTGCCTAGGGATACAGAGCTAGTCTCTAAAGTTGGATTGGAACTCAGATCTTTCTACCTTCCAGGTCTTGAACTTACAGAATTTGAACTCAGGTCTTCCAAACTAGTTGTCCCATCCATTGCATCACCTAGATGCCTAACAGCATCATAGTCTTGGAATCTTGAAGAATCAGGGTCAATTCTATCTTTAACATTTACAAGTTGTGTGACCACTGAAAAGTCTCTGAACCTCTCTGAGATTCAGTTTCCTCACATATATAATGGAGAAAATAATAAACTGTAGTTCCTGCCTACCAGGGTTGTGGAGAGGTTCAAAGGAGATAATGAATGGAAACCTGAAAGCATTATTTCATCAAGAGACAATGTGGATCAGATCATAGAGAGCTAGACTAGGAACCAAGAACACCTGAGTTCAAGTCCAGTTTCTGACCATACTGGTTGTGTGACCTTGGGTGAGTCCCAATATCTCAGGAAACTCTGAATGTCAATTGCAGAGAAATGTCAACTTGCATTGGTTGGAGGGGCTTCCTCACCCAGGTATGAAATTTTAGGTCCAGCCTCTATCCCAATGCTGTTTTTTTGGTCAGCTACCATTATTATTAGGAGCAAACTTACATCCAGGTCTTCTGACCCCAGGTTAATATTCTTTTGACTACATCATGTAGCTTTTCTTTGTTTCCTTATGAAAAATCTGGCATAAAACTGCTTCTCTTTCCATTAGGTAGTGTTAGAACCAGATCTGAGTATAGCTCAGCATGAATTTGTATTTATTATAGGGGAATTGGATGCTCCTGGCCCCTTGATTAGTTCCTCACCATCATTATCAAGATGCAAGCTTTTTTTGAGATTTTTTTTTGATTCTAGTCTCCTTAATCCAGTCATTCAGTACTCATTGCATCTTTGACTCAAGGAGATGCAGAGGTGGTGAGTACCTTAGAATATAGAATGTCAGAACCTGAAAGACCCTAGGAATATGGAACACAGAACACCCAAGCTGGAAGGCATTTTAGAATATAGACCATGGAATGTCAGATCATAAAGATCCCTAAAATATAGAATGTCAAGGTTGAGAGGGTCCTTTGAAAATGGATTACTAAGAGCTGTGATGGATCTCAGATTAGATCTCAGATGGATCTCAGAATGTGAAATATTTGAGCTGGAAGGAACATTCCAATTTAGAATATAGAATGCCAGTTCTGGAAGAGTCCTGAAAAATAGATTGCTGGAGAGATGGGATGGAGATTTTAAATATATATATATATATATATATATATATATGTATATAGATAGATAGATAGATAGATAGATAAATAGATGGGATGGAGATTTTAAATAGATAGATAGATAGATAGATATAGATATAGATATAGATGATATAGATATATATAGATATATAGATATAGATATATCGATATATGTATAACTATATAGATATAGATATGTTTATTAAAAATTCAGAGTGGAAGAACCCTAGAACACAGAATGTTAGAACTGGAAAAGATCTTAGAATAAGAAATGTCAGAGCTAGGAGATAACAATAATTTGTTCAAACTTTTGTTTTACAGTAGAGGAAATTGAGGATTTGAGAGGTCGGGTGCCTTCACCCAGACTACATATTTGAATTGTGACACAGTTAATACTAAGGCATAGATCTCTCTGTTGTCCCAGATCAAATGAAAACAATATTTGTTAAACACAGCATATAGTAGGGGCTTAATAAATACTTATTCCCTTCCTTTCATCATTTTCTTCCTAGTCCTCTTTGTACCATATTATACCTTTTCTCTTTTGTGAATATCAGTTATCAAAAATGAATGTGAAAAATTGCTTAATGGATGAATTTCTGTTTTGGGATAGTGCAACCTCAAGCAGAAAATTTGGCATAGACAGATAAAATTGGTTTTGAGTAATGGGTACCTGAGAAGCTGCCTACAAACAAAGTTAACATTGAAATTTTGCCTCAGACACTTACTATTTATGTGGCCTTGAGAAGATCATGCGCCAACACTCCCTCCACTTTGGTCTTGGCTTGCAGCCTTTTCAAGTCGAAGAATTTGCCATCAGTGTGGTAGCTGAGCTTATTGAAGGTGTTTGATAACATGACTGAGAACTTCATGATAAAAAGTATGGGAATAAGGACACATCCTTGTTTTATTCCATTGGTGACAAGGAAATCTCAAGAGCATCATCCACTATCGAGAACCTGGGCATGCTACCACACTGATGGCATGAAATTGATGTACAAAATTGATGAACTTCTCTGGACAACCAAATTTGACATAATTTTCCATAAACTCTCGCAATTATGCTTGTTTATGTTCTGTTTACTGATGATTTTACATTCAATGCAACCTCTGACACTGAGATGTAACAGAGAATGGATCAATTCTCTGCTGCTTATGCTAATTTTGGTCTGACAATTAACAACAAGAAAATACAGGTGCTCCATCAGCCAGCACCACACCATCCATATGCAGAACCAGGGATAGCAAATGGAGAAGTTTTGTGTACACTGGACAAGTTCACTTACCTTGGCAGTGTCCATTCCAAGAGCTAGCTCAGTATTTGGGAGGCTCCAAAGGAAAATATGGGAGAGAAGAGTGACTGACTATCATACTGAAGGTCTACAGAGCCATTGTGCTGACCTCATTGCTCAATGCCTGTGAAACCTGGGTAGTCTACCAAGGTCATGGTAGGAAACTGAATCGCTTCCATTTAAATTGTCTTAGGAAAGTTCTGAAGATCACCTGAAGATCACAGCAGAAGATACCAGACACTGAGGTTCTTTCTTGAACTAAACTGCCTAGCATGCCAACATTACTACAGAGAGTGCAACTATGATGGACTGGACATGCTATTAGAATGCCAGACATACACTTGCCAAAAAAACTATTTTATGTAGAACTCAGGGCAAATGCTCACAAAGGGATCAGAAGAAGTGATATCGAGACACCCTGAAGGCCACACTGAAGGACTTTAGGATTGATTGTGCAGCATAGGAGACACTGGCACAGGACTGCCCAGCATGGCATGCCCTCATCAACAGGGGTGCTGCATTCTATGAGGAAGGCAGAATTGAAGCAGCTCAAAGGAAACATGTCATCTGTAAGTTTAGAGTACCTACCTCAGATGTTCACATGGACTATTTGTGCTTGACCTGTGTTAGAGCATTCTGAACTCATATTGGTCTGATCAGCCGCAGTAGGACATACTGTCATTTGTCTCAGGCGTGACGATGTCATTTTGGTCTTCTTTGATAATGAATGACAAGAACCAATGTTACCTTGAGCAAATAATTTAGCTTCTTTCTGACTCAGTTTCCTCATCTATAAAATAAGAAAAATAACAGTACCTACTTCGTAGAGTTGTTGTGAAGTTCAAATGAGATGATGTAGGTAAAGTGCTTTGTGAAATTTGAAGAAGAATAATTGCTAGAATTTATATATTGTAGTGTACAGTGTTTTATATAAAGTATTTCATTTAATCCTCACAACCACCTTGTAAGGTAGATGCCATGATAGTTTCTATTTTACAGATGAAGAAACTGAGTCTGAAGTTTGATTTGTCCAAGGTCACACAGCTAGTGAGTATATGAGGTCTACTTAACATTTTCAGTGGTTTATCTATTCTATGCTAAATAGTTGTATCTTTACCAATTTATAAATGCTAGCTATTATTATTATTATTTATATAAATTGGATCATATTCCAAGTATTCAATATAATTTGTCATTAAGGAAATGCTATAATAACAATCATCCCTGTTAATACTTTTTTGAAAGAGAAGAATCATTGGGAAACCATCTTATATTTTTGGTTGATATGCATTTTTAGCTATTGAATTTCCCCATAAACCCTTGCCCCAAGTTTCTTTCTCAAATCTAATATCTTCATAGCAATGGTGCATGTTGATCAACTCCTGTAGGCTTTTGTGAGTAAGGCAGATAAGGATATAAAGTCCTGACTAGATCCTTTAATACTTGTGTTTATGAAAGTCTATATTCCTTCCTTCCTTCCCTCCTTCTCTCTCTCTCTTTCTTTCTCTTTCCTTTTTCTTTCTTTCTCTTTCTTTCTCTTTCTTTCTTTTTTTTCTCTCTCTCTTTTTGTTTCTTTATCATTCTCTCTCTCCCTTCATTCCTTCCTTCCTTCCTCTTTCTTTCTTTCTTTCTTTCTTTCTTTCTTTCTTTCTTTCTTTCTTTCTTTCTTTCTTTCTTTCCTTCCTTCTTTCTTTCTTTCTTTCTTTCTTTCTTTCTTTCTTTCTTTCTTTCTTTCTTTCTTTCTTTCTTTTTTCCTTCCTTCCTTCCTTCCTTCCTTCCTTCCTTCCTTCCTTCCAGCCAGCTTTCTTTCTTTCTTTCTTTCTTTCTTTCTTTCTTTCTTTCTTTCTTTCTTTCTTTCTTTCTTTCTTTCTTTCTTTCTCTTTCCCTTTCTCTCTCCCTCCATCTATTTCCCTTTCCCTTCTCTCTCTCTGTCTCTGTGTTTTTGTCTCTCTCTCAAACACACCCACCCACACCCACATACACTGGCACAAACACATACATATACACACTACTATCTGAACTTCATGACCAAGTCCCTCATTTCATTACTACCTGGCTTCTGTTATCCATATTTTCTTTCAAAAACTTTCTCTCTGGAACAGAAATGCCATATGGCCAATTAGAATTCATGAATAGTAAAATCGTAGCTTCTTTGTGCTTGGGTGTGTTGTCTATAGGCATTTTCAGCATCAGCCCTAGCTTCCTCCCAATTTTTCTCCTTAAATTCCAAGACCAATTCCTCTACTCCATCTCAGGCACACATAGGGATAGTCACACACTAGATCTTTCCATAAATATTCCATTTCTAATTAGAAACTGACTGTCTGATATGCCAATTAGTCATTTAATATGCATTTTGATAGCACTTACTTACTGGGCTAAATGCTGACAAAAGATAATCCCTGGTCTCAAGAAGCTCACAGTCATATGGGGGAGACAATATGAAAACAGTTATTTATAAATAAGTGACATACAGGACAAATTGGGAATAATTAACCAAAGGAAAATGCAAGCATTAAGGAGGATTAGGTATGATGCTTGTAGAAGGTGACATTTTAGTTGGGAATTGAAGCAAGACAAGGAGGATGGGAGTGGGAAATAAGGAGGGAGAGGATACTAGGTCATAGCACCTTTTGAAACCCTGTTATTTGTCTTCATGGAATTAGTCTCTACCATTTAATCAGCCCTTGCTTTGGTGACCAGCACTGCAATAACTTCTGGAGACTTCCAATCTCTCCACATCTCAGTATTTTCTCAGGTCACCACCCCTATTTTGACTTTACTTTCCTCTTCTCCAACCTCAACTCAGTGGTGGGTCATTTTAACTCCCATGTTTCTCTGCTCCTGAATCACTCATTCTGTCATTGCTATTCTGATGCCAAAGTTCAGCCTTGAATTATTCCTCTTCCAACCCTTCTATGTGCCATTCTACTCCTACTTAAAGTCTTGGAAGAGAGATGGAAGAAATAACATAATTTTTCTGGATACATTACAAATTCATGTTATCTACTCTCAATCATTCTCACTACATAATGGCAGTTCTTTACTTTCTTAATTCCATATCTCACTATCCTCTGAAAGTTTTTCTAAACTTTCACTTCTCAAGCTTCTCACATCTTTCTGTCTTCATCTTTGGCTCTCAGCTGAGTATCTTGCCCTTTACTTTATTGAAAAAAATAATACTATTCATGTGATTTCTCTCTTCTATTATCTTCAAAGCTCCCTTGGATTCACCCCTTATCCAGTCTCTCTTCCTTTCTCCCAGCCTCTCCCAAAGAGATGATGATTCTCCTTGCCAAAGCCAACCACTCTACAAGTATATTTGCTCATATCCCCTCCCTTCTTCTCTAGCAAACTGCATTCTCAGTCCTCCTCCTCGATCAAATCTTCAACTCTTCCTATTTTCTAGTTCCTTTCCTGATGCCCTGAAATACAAGCAGATCTCCACCATCTTCAGAAATCCTAACTAGATGCTACCACCCCCATCCACTCTTCTCCCTTTCTTTTTTCCTTATTTATTTTCCAATTTCATGCAGATAGTTTTCAACATTCATCCTTTTGCAAGCTTTGGAATTCCATATTTTTCTATTACCTTAGCTTCCCACACCCTTTCCAAGGCAGCAAACAATCTGATAAAGGTTGTTACATGTAAAATCATATTTAACATATTTTTAATATTAGTCAAGCTGTTAAAGATGAACTAGAACTAACCTCCTCTCTTTCTCAACCAACTACACAAAAAAACTAGCTATACTCAATGTCTTCCCTTCCTCTCCTCTCACTTACTCCTCAGCCCTTTGCAATCTGCCTCCAGAATGTGTCACTCAATTGAAATTGCTCTTTCCAACATTACCAACAATCTCCCTTAGTTCTAATCCTTCTAAAACATTGTTGATCACTCTGTTCTCAAAAATCTCCTTTATTAAAGTTTTTATGGCGACTCTTCTGGTTTTCTTCCTACAATTCTGGCAAATCTTTCTCAGTCTCTCTTAGTAGATCATCACTATATCATAACAACTAATTGTGAGTACTCTTCAAAGTTTTGTGCTAGGTTCTCTTCTCTCCTTCCACTCTTTGTAACTTTATCATCTTTCCCATCCCTCTCTCACTCTCCCTGTGTTTATGCCTCTGTCTTTGTCTCTCTCTCTCTTTTCTCTATTTCTCTCCTTCTGTCTGTCTTCCTGTATCTGTCTATCTCTGTCCCTGTCTCTGTCTCCTCATCTGGGAATTAATTATCTTTTCTCCACATATGACTCCCAAATCTACATATCCAGACTCAGCCACAGTCTCTGCTTGTAGCCTCAGTCTAACATAAACAATTACATAGTGGGCTTTTAAAACTATATGTCCTAGAGGCAGTATATCCTCATCATTTTAATAACTGAACTCATGATCTGTTCCCCCAAACCCACCCATCTACACAATTTTTGTAATTCTGTAGAAGGCACTTCTATCTTTCCAGTGTTTGAGATTTACAACTTTGACATTGCTCTTCACTCATTGCTTTCCCACACATCCAATTGCTAAATATTATCATTCCAACCTTCACAGCATCTTCCTCATTCAGTCCATTCTCTCCACTAATGTAGCTAACAATATAGTTTATATCTTCATTTCCTCTTGCCAACAAACTCCTAATTGGTCTCTCTGTTCCAAGACTCTCCTGATTTCAAAATTATTTTCTTTAAAGAAAGTTCTGTTATTCCCCATTCAATCATCCATAGTTTTCCTACTGTTTCTAGAATAAATTATAAATTCATCTGCTTGGTTTTTTGAGCCTTTCACTATTTAGTCTCTGTCTATATTTCTAATATTAATAACTAACATCATAGCACCTATTATGTATCAAGCATTGGGCTAAGGAATTTATAATTATTATTTCACTTGATGCTCACAACCCTGAGAGACAGTTGCTATTATGATCCCCATTTAACCAATGAGGAAACTGAAGCAACCATAGGTTAAGTGACTTGCCCAGGTCATACAGCTAGTTAAGTGACTGAGGTCAGATTTGAAGCCAGGTGTTCCTACCACTGGGCTCAATGTGTTATCCATTACCTACTTTTTTACTTTCTTGTTCCTCCTGTACTTTGTTAACCAACTAAACTGAACATCACACATGATATCTTCTATTTTTTGCCTTTATGCTGATTGTCCCCAGGCCTAGGATGTACTGCTTCTTTTCTTATGCCTCAGTGTCCTTCCTTTCCATCAAGACACAGTTCAAACACCATTTTCTATGTGAAACTTTCTTGATTCTCCCAATCACTTGTGCCCTCTCTCAAATGACCTTACATGTAGTTACTTTGTATAAATTTATGTTTATGATGAAACTGGGTGTGGGAAAAGGAAGTGCCAGGAGGAACCTAAATGATAGGAGATGAGAAAGAGGGAAGAATTGGGGTTCATGTTGAATGATACCATTATTTTTTCTGCAAAACATGAGTTAAAATTCTCAATTGAAAGAAAAGGGGAAGGGGAATTTTTGAGGATGGAGAAAAAGGTTTGGAAGAACTACTGTGGAGAGTTAAATATTAATTTGATTAGGGAGGTATAGTAGGGTTGTCTAGTGGCAGTGAGGGCCAAATTGAGATTGTTTGATATAAATTTGTAGAGGACCAGATATTATAATTGCATAATTTTCTCCATTTCTATTCAGTAGCTTATGTGGAAGAATGAAGGTGATGAATGGTGGGAGTGAACCAAGGCTGAGTCTTGATTGTACATAATCAGTGATAAAATAAGAGGGCAAGGGATTCAAGAGAATAGGACATTGCATAGGACATACCAAGGGATTAAGATGGAGAGAAGAATCGAGGAAAGTTGGGGTAGGGGTTATGGCCTAAGAGAGAACTGAGAGGTCAAGGGGATGGAGGTAATGATATAGATGATGAGTAAGATTTTATAAAGGAAGACAGAGGGAGAAGTGAAAAACCAAAAGATTATAGTCAAATAAGGGGATTTCAAAATTCTTGAACATAGTGGTGATACATTTGTGACTGGTTGCAAATTAAAGCTATGACCATCTCTGTGTGAGGTGAAGGTAGGGTGAAGTAGGGGAAGTAATTAGGTTGAAGAGCTGAATGGTTAGGGTTCTTGAGGAGAATTAATATGTATTTTGAAATCCCCTAGTATGAGGAAAGGAGTTGGGGAGGAGACAAAAATTGTGAACAAGATATTGAACTTATTGAAAAAGGAAAAGAAGTGAGCTGGGGTGGGGTCTGCATCCACTGGGATGATAGATGTGAATAATGTGCACCTCAAAGAAAGAGAGATTATTGAATTATAGAGAAAGGAAGAGAACCTGGAAGTGACACTGAGGAACAAGGAGTTTTCCAAATCCCTTCCCTAAATCTTTGAGCAAATGAAAATGAGTGAAAATTCAGCCAGTACTGAAAAGATGGTCAGGAAAGTTGTGTCCTTAAGGGGAAACCTGGTTTTGGTAAGAGTTAGTAAATGAAAGAGTAGAAACGGAAAAAAAGTTTAAGATGAAAGGAAGTTTGTTGCCAATGGAACAGGCATTCCAGAGGGCATAGTGGAAAGCCTGGGTGTAGTTAGAATGAAACTTTTAGGAGGGTTGAGGTGGATGGAAATGAGGAATCAGTGGTGGGTGCAATGGGGTTTGGAGGATGATCCCTATAAGTTTAAGACCACTTTTCTCAGGGGGCATCCTGTGCCTAGCAGGAAATGAAGGCAAAAGTCATTAGCATCTAATCTGAAAATTTAAGTACTAACCATAGATCAAGAACTGTGTTGCACACTGAAAATACAGATACAAATAATGGAACAATCTATACTTGTAGAACACTTATATTCCAATAAAAGAGACAACACAATTGCAAAACAGTATTTAAAAAAGAAATAGAAGAAAATAAATCCAAATAAATTCCAAATACTTAAATATAGAGTCATTTGATAGCAGGTAGGGAGAATCAGAAAAAGCTTCAGGTAGAAGGTGGAACTTTGTCTTAAAGAAAGAAAGGAAGCCTGAGAGGTGAAAGCAAGATAGAGTGCATTCCAGGTATGGGGGACAGCCAGTGTAAAGACAAAGAGGTGGGAGATGGAGTGTCTTATGAGCATAGAGAGTCAATTGGTTTGAATCACAGAGCAAAGATGATGAAATAATGTCCAATAGAAAGGATTTTTCTTTTACCCTAAAGGCAATAGGAAGTCACTTGAGTTGACTGAGTGGGGCCAGGGGCAGGGGTGGGGGTCAGTTTGATGCTTAAGGAAAATTATTTGGATTGACTAGAGTAGAGAGAAGCTTTAGATGTGGAGATTGATTAGGAAGCTGCTGGCAATAATATCAAGAAGTGAGGTATGAAGTAAAATCACAGTTGTTTGAGTGGAAAGAAGGGGCTAGATGAGAAAGCTGCTGTGAAGGGAGAAATGGCAAGAGCTGGCAACTGATGGGATATTTGAGATGAGGGAGAATGCCAAGAAGAATGTTAAAGTTGGGAACCTCAGAGATTGGAAGGATGGGGGGTGCCTTTGGCAGAAATAGGGTCATTTGGAAGAAGAAAGAATTTAGAGGAAAAGTTAATGAGTTTTGAACCACATGTTGAGTTGTTCCATCCACATCCATTATGATATTCTTTGTGTATATTCTTTTTTTGACTCCACTTACTTCATTCTGCATCAGTACATGTGGATCTTTCCATGCTTCTCTGTATTCATTATATTCATTTTCTTAATATTCTTAATATTCCATTGCATTAAAGTTCCGCAATGTAACTTTTAATATTTTGTTTATATGAGGACTTAGTTCTTGTGAATGACTCTATTCCAATAATGGGGTCTTTGTGTTAAAGGGTATGGACATTTTATCAACTTTATTTGCACAATTACAAATTGATTTTCCAAAGTAATTGTACCAATTCACAGCTCCACCAACAATGCATAAGCATCCCTATCATTCCACATCCATTCCTATTGCCTTTTTTTCTTTGCCAATATACAGAGTGTAAGGGAAAACCACAGGTAGTTTTCCTTTGTATTTCTCTTATTGTTAGTGACTTGGAGCATTTTTTATGAGGTTGTGTGCACTTGGTAATTTTTTGAGAATTTTATGTTACTTTTGATAATTTATCTAATGGAATGGCTATAATAGCTTCTTTTAAAATATCATTATTTCCAAGCTGCCTGTTCTCCCCCAGTTCCTCTACATCCAATGTGCCAAGATTTGATGATGATGCCCTTCTGAAAAATATAAAGTGCCTGCAGTTGACTTACTATAAATGATGACTACTTTTAAAAAGATTTTTTTTCATAACCTTATGTTTTTACTTCATCTTCATTTCTAAACATACTCTCCCCTTCCTCACTTCCCGTCAGAGACTCATATTTCTTACAAAGAATAAAAAGAAAGAGAAGAAATTCTACAAAACTTATACTTATTATACTTATATATCAGATAAGATACCCAATCCTTCATATTTATTGTTTCCCATGGTTACAAGGAATGAAGGGGAGGACATTTTCTGATTTTTTTTAGGGACAAAATTTGGTCATTATAATAACATAGCACCAATTTTGCTAGATTTGTTTTGTTTTTTCATTGCCTGTTCTGTAGCCATCAGACATGCATTTTATTTCTGAATCTGCTTACTTCACATTGCATCAGTCCATGCCTTCTAAAAGGATGTAATATTTTACGACATCCATGGACCACCAATTTGCTTAGCTAAATACATGGGACTCTTTTTTGCTAGACTAGAAAAAAGTTTCAACAGTTTCCTAAGTGACCTCTTGGCCTCATACATTTTGCCATCCCAATCCATTTGCTGCCTAATTATCAAAGGAATATTTCTTTTTTTAAAAAAATTCATTTATTTATTTTGAATTTTACAATTTTTCCCCCTAACCTCACTTCCCTCCCTCCACCCCAACAGATAGTAGTCTGTTAGTTTTTACATTGTTTCCATGGTATGCATTGATCTGAGTTGAATGTGATGAAGGAGAAATCATATCTTTAGGGAAAAAATAAAATATAAGTGATAGCAAAATTACATAATAAGATGATGATTTGATTTTTTTTAATTAAAGGTAATGTCTTTGGTCTTTGTTTAAACTCCACAATTCTTTCTCTGGATACAGATGGTATTCTCCATTGCAGATAACCCAAAATTGTGCCTGATTGTTGCACTGATGGAATGAACAAGTCCATTAAGGTTGATCATCACCCCTATGTTGCGCAATGTTCTTCTGGTTCTGCTCATCTTGTTCAGCATCAATTCATGCAAATCCCTCCAGGCTTCTCTGAATCACCATCCCTCCTCGTTTCTAATAGAACAATAGTATTCCATCACACACATAATACCACAGTTTATTAAACCATTCCCCAATTGATGGACATTCATGCAATTTCCAATTCTTTGCCACCAGAAACATGGTTGCTATGAATATTTTTGTACAAGTGATGTTTTTACCCTTTTCCATGATCTCTTTAGGGCATAAACCCAGTAGTGGTATTGCTAGATCAAAGGGTATGGACATTTTTGTTGTCCTTTGGGCACAATTCCAAATTGCTCTCCAGAAAGATTGGATGAGTACACAGCTCCACCAACAATATATTAGTGTCCCAGATTTCCCACAACCCTTCCAACATTGATCATTGTTCTTTCTGGTCATATTGGCCAGTCTGAGAGGTGTGAAGTGATACCTCAGAGAAGCTTTAATTTGCATTTCTCTAGGAAGTAGTGATTTAGAGCAATTTTTCATATGACTATGGGTCACTTTGATTTCCTCATCTGTAAATTGCCTTTGTATATATCCTTTGACCATTTGTCAATTGGGGAATAGATTTTTTTTTAAATTTGACTCAGCTCTCTGTGTATTTCAGAAATGAGTCCTTTGTCAGAAATACTAGTTGTCAAAATTGTTTCCCAATTTACTACATTTCTTTTGTTCTTGGTTACAGTGGTTTTGTGTGCAAAAGCTTTTTAATTTATTGTAATTGAAATTATCTTGTTTGTTTTTAATGTTGTTCTTCATCTCTTCCTTGGTCATAAACTGCTTCCCTTTCCATAGATCTAACAGATAAACTGTTAAAGGAATATTTCTTAAGCATATAACTGGCCTTGCCTTCTTGCTATTTAATAAATTCCAACATTTTTCTATTACTTCAAACCCTCTATTTGACATATAACAATCTTCCCAACATGACTCCAAACCCATCTTTCTAGTCTTATTGCTCAATACTCTCTTTACACTCACTAGGATCAAGCCAAATGACTTTCTTACTAATCCTCACAAAGATAAAGACCAAGAGATAAGAGGCAGAGGCAGAGGCAGAGATAGAGAGAATCTCTTCATAGAATGTAAACACCTTGAGGGCAGAGATGATTTCATTTTTGACCTTAATGCCAAAACCTTACAAAGTTCCTGATGGTATTTAATTAAAAATTTGTTAATTGATTGATTGCTCTTTCCACTATGGAGACAAAAGGGAGGAAACATGAATGTGATTTTTGCTACTGGAGAATTTCAGGTACAGTGATTTGCTTAATCAATAGAAGAGTATGACCCTGAACCAAGCTATCAACATTAAATTCCCTCTTGCAATCATTTACCTTCAGTCTTCTTTATCTGTATTAAGTAGAATATCAATTCTCTTTTTTAATGAGGGGAAAAAATTGTACTTCAGTCTGTATTCAGATACCATCAGTTCTGTCTCTGTGAAAGATCATATTCTTTATCATAAGTCCATCAGAGAAGTTGCTTCATTTATTTTTCCCATATTTTCTATTTCCAGCTGTATTTCCCTCCCTCCACACTATTCCTCTCCACCCCCTTTTATTCTATTCTCTCACTCCTTTCACCTAGTCCCTCTGCAAAAATGTGTGATATCTGACTACCCGTTCCCATGATCTTCCCTCTCTCCTAATATGTACATCCTTTCCCCCCTCCCCCAATCCCCTTTCTTCCACCCCTTTTCTCTCCTTTTTCCTCTAGGGTAAGATAGATTTCTATAACCTATTGAATGTGTATATTATTTCCTCTCTGAGTCACTTCTAATGAGAATGAAGGCTTACTCATTCCCCCTCACCTTCCCCCTTTCCACTCCATTGCAAAAGCTTTTTCTTGCCGCTTTTCTATGAAATATCTTAACCCTTTCTACTTGTCTTTTCCCTTTCTTCTAGTACATTCCTTTCTTGCCCATTGACTCCATCTTTATAATATATTATACCCTCATATTCATCTCCCTCCTGTGCCTTCTCTATATAAGTCCTTCTAACTGCTCTAATAAATGAGATGGCTTCTATGAATTATCAGTATCATTTCCCATGCAAGAATACAAACAGTTCAGCATCATTAAATCTCTAATAATTAACCTTCCTGTTCATCTTTCTATGCTTCATCTGAGTCCTGTACTTGAAGATCAAGCTTTCTGTTCAGCTCTGGTCATTTTGACAGGTAAGTTTGAAATTGAATGTCCATCTTTTCCCCAAAAAGAGAATGTTCAGTTTTGTTGGGTAGTTGATTCTCAGTTGTAATCCAAACTCTTTGAGCTTCTGGAATATTATATTCTAAGCCCTATGAGCTCTTAATATATGCTGCTAAAGCCTGTGTAATCCTAACTATAGCTCCACAATATTTGAATTGTTTCTCTTTGGCTAGTGGTAATATTTTCTCTTTGACTTGGGAGTTCTAGAATTTGGCTATAATATTCCTGGGAGTTTTTATTTTGGACTCTCAGGAAGTGATATGTGGATTCTCTCAATTTCTATTTTACCCTCTGCTTCAATGATATCAGTTCAATTTTTCTATATAATTTCTTTAAAAATGAAGTCTAAGTTCTTTTCCTGGTCATGAATTTCAGGCATTTCAATAATTTTTAAATGGTCTTTCCTGGATCTGTTTTCCAGGTCACTTGTTTCTCCATTGATGTATTCGACATTTTTCTAGTTTTTCATTCTTTTGGTTTTGTTTTATTGTTTCTTGATTTATCACAAAGTTATTATTTACTTTTAACTCCATTATACATTTGAAAGAATCATTTTTTTCAGAGAACTTTTTTTTATCTCCTTTTCCATCTGGTTAATTCTACTTTTTAAGATATTCTTCTCCTCATTGACTTTTTGGACTGCTTTTCCATTTGACCTAAACTTGTTTATAACGTGTTGTTTTCTTTGATATTTTTTGTATCTCCTTCACTAAGCTGCTGTTTTGGTTTTCATGATTTTCCTGCATCACTCTCACTTCTCTTCCCAATTTTCCCTCTACTTCTCTTACTTGATTTTCCAGAGCTTTTTTGAGTTTTTCCATGGCCTGAAACCAATTCCTAATTTTCTTGGAGGCTTTAGATACAGAAGCTTTGACTTTGTCATCTTCTGAGTGTGTATTTTGATCCTCCATGGGACCAAAGTAATTGTGTATGATCATTTTTTTCTTCTGTTGTTTATTCATTTCCCCAGCCAATGACCTGATTTTAATTTACTTTCCCAAATTTTGAGGGGTTTTGGGACACCCCCCTCCTGCAGGACCTCAATTCCTTCAAGATTTTATGAAAGACTCTGACTGCTCTCCTGGCCTATACTCTGGTCTGTGGATGATCAGAAGTACTCCCCTCTGTCCTGGAACTGTGAGGTGGGTAAGTCTCTGCTCTGCTGTTGCAGTATGGGGCTCCAGACTGTGACCTAGATCTGAGTAAGGGCAAAGCAACAGAGTCCTTCCCAAGAGATAGTAGAGAGATCTCTGCAGTCTCTCCCAAACCCCTTACCATCTGTGGAAGCATCTGCTAGGTGGCTTCGCAGATTCCCAGGGAGGGGCTGTACTGAGGCCTGAGATGGCCTGAACTCTGCACTCTGCTGCAACAATTTTCCTGTTGACCTTCCAAGTTGTCCTTGCTGAGGTCTGGAAACTGCCCTGCTGCCAGACCCAGGTGCCCTCAAGGACCCAGGTGTCTTGTGGGCTGTTCCTGGAAGACTGGAACTGGTTTGCTTTGTGTGGCTGTGACCCAGATTGCACGACAACCCTTTCCAACTCTGGTGGGACAGACCCTTCCTGCAGGTCTTCCAAGTTGTACTGGGCTGGAAAATTGTTTCATTCAGTCTTTCTGTGGGTTCTGCCACTGTAGAATTTGATGAGAGTCATAATTTCAAGGCATTTGGAGTGGTCTGGGGAAGAGTTTCTGGAATTCTTGCCTCCATTGACATCTTGGTTCCACCTCTCTCAATTCTTTTTTAAAAAATATTATTTTTTATGATTGTCACTTTTCAATGACTTTCCCACCCTTAATAAAGACCTACCTTATAACATATAAGTTCAATTAGATGAGAGAAATCAGTTCTTGATCACAAATGTGCCATTTCTTTCCTGTAGTGCCTCACCTCTCAACCAAGGCAGGGAACATGCTTCACCAACATTTCCTGGAAGCCACAACTGGTCATTGTACAGATTAGAGCTCTAACATTTTTTCAGCGCTATTTTCCTTTACATTACTGTGATCATTTTGCAAATTTTTCATTTGGTTCTGTTTTTTCTCTCTGGGAATTTGAATCATATGATCAAAGTAATGCTTGGAATCATCTTTCACCATCCCTTGCCTTCACTAATTATATCAGATTCATTATAAAATGTTAACAGTTCTCCCTTCTAGAAGGTCCTTTCTTTTCTTCCTCTATTTCTATGGCTATCAACTGAGTATAGACCTTCATGGCCAGCCATCTCCTCTATGGCTATAAACTACTAATTGGTTTTCAAACCTTTCCTTTCTTCACTTGCCAATCTATCCTTCATATTGCTGCTAGACTAATTTTCCTTATTCATAGATTTGGAAATGTTACTTTTCTTAGAAATCTTCAGTAGCTCCCTATTGACTCTGAAGTAAATTCCAATCTCCTTTGACTGGCATTCAATATTCAGCAATTTGGAAGGACCCTCTCTTTCCAAATTTATCCTCTAATACTTCCCTCTATACACTCTGTATTACAGTTCAAAGTGTTTGAGCTCTGTTTTCAAACTCTCATCCCATTTTCCTTCTTCCATGTCTTTGCACATGCTATTCCTTATGCCTGGAATGTCATCTTCTTTATCTGGTGAATTTCCTTTCATCTTAGGACCACAATATCATATAGTTAGAGTTGTAAAGGACCTAACAAAGGACCTTTCCTTTTTCAGCTGAAAAATCTGAGACTCAGTGAGGTTATGACTTGCCTAAGTTTGCACAGCTCATTTAAAGCCCAACTCAAATCCCATTTCTTCCAATGAAACCTTGAATGATCCCCTGGTTTTAATAACTTTATCCTTTCTTACTTTGTTGAATAATTAGATATTTTATATAACATTAGTTATTATACTATAGAACACATAATATTAGATTGGAATCGATTGAAATACCATGAATTACCTGGGCTTCAGTAAATTTAATTAGGCAACCTTTCCAAAATGGATTGAACTAGAGGAAAGGAGACCAGTTAGGAAACTGTCACCTTGCTTAGGTGATAAGGAATGAGAGCCTAGATTAGAGTGCTTTACTTGGAGTAAGAAGACATGGATGACCTGACTTTAAGACCCTGACTTTAATATTTCTTAGCTGTGTTCCTGTGGGCAAGTATCTTAAAATCTATGAGTTAGTGATTGGTGTTTATATGTATCCTTGAACTAGATTGTAAGTTCCTCCAGAGCAAGAACTACGTTGCCCCAAGAACCAAACACAGTATTATACATACTGTAAGTGCTTAATAAACATTTGCAGAATGAATGCATGAAAAGGAAAAGAGTGGTCTTGATCACTAAGATGTAGCTCACCATATGAAGTAATTCTTTCTTTCTAAGCAAAAGAATCTCTCTGCCACACACAAGACTCCAAGGTGTCCACTAACCTTTGGATGGAGGGGAGATGGGAGGTCCAGGTGGAGTTGTGTGTAATGGAATCTCCCCACACACCCAATTGTCATGCAACTCACTTCTGAAGATACTAGTTGGAATTCTCTCCTCCCCCAGACCATTCAGTACTCCCCACAGACCTGCTCTCATCCCTAGCTGTGGGGCTCCCATGTTCACTTCTCCTGACAGAGGTGCCACAGACAGATATCACCCATGGGGTATCTGCTCCCCCTTTAGAATAATTAAAATTCATCACTGATGGGGAGAGGCCCTCCTCCTCCCCCCTCCCAGAACAATAGCCAAAAAAGGCCCCAGATTGCAATCTCCGGGCGATGTTGCTGGTTGAAAGAAATGAATGTTGAGCATTGAATGTTAAAAATTGTGTTGAATTAGATAAGAAAATCCCATGTAGACTTTGTTAATGATTCATAATCAGCTAATAAGCTCATCTCCAGAAGAATACTGATCCGTGGACCCGTTAGCTCATTTATCACTATGTTTTACAACATTGGCACAGAAACTAATTAAGTCCCAGCATCATTACACAGAATTCCTTTTAATAGAGATACAATGATGCACGAGAGGCTACAGGCTGCGCTGCAAATCGCACCAAGAGCTTCTGGACAGCGGGCTTTAATTAACATGTTCGTTGGAAGCAGCTCGCTTAAATAATAACCAACCAGGAAACAGCTGTAGCTCAGGAGCTGGGGGAGCACTCTAAGTTTGTGTGTATGTGAATATCTGTGTGTGCGTGTGCATGTGTGTGTGTGTGTGTGTGTGTGTGTGTGTGTGTGTGTCTGTGTGTGTTTGTTGGGAGGGGGAAGCAAAGAAGCTATGGAGACAAGAGGAGAGAGCAATTTTTTCAGGTATGGAACCTGGCCTGGGAAGGAGGACCCTTGTTTGCAGGAGGAAGTTGGAAAAGATCCATCTGTTCCCTGGGTGGGTGGAAATATTAAAAAAGATTCTGGGCAAATCATCTTTATGAGATCATGACTTTAGAGTAAAAGAGAACTAATGTTTCAAATGCAAAAACAGGTCCAGGGACTAGCCTAAGAAGGGACTTAGAAGCAGTTATATAATCTAATGACTTGGTTTTTCAGAAGAGGAAACTGAGGTCTAGAAGAAATTATGTGACTTGCCCAGTGACATGAAGTTAGTGAGAGGGACAGCTGGGATTTGAACATATATATATCTATATATCTATATCTATATCTATATATATATATATATATATCACATACACACACACATATATATATGCATATATATATATATATGCTACTTTTGACTTAACCTCTCTACTACAATGGAAATCCCTGTTGGCCCTGTAATGATTATCCTCATCTTCAATATTTAGCATTTCTTTACTGCCTTAAAGTATACTCCAGTTCTGGAACTGTTGTCAGAGTACCTGGGTTTAGAGTCCTATCTATGTTACTTACTACATGTGTGACCTTGGGAAACACATTTCCCTTCTGTGGGTTTCAGTTTCCTTATCTGTAAAATGGAGTGGTTGGAGTAGATGGTTTCTGATACACCTTTCAGTTCTAGTTCTTTGATTTGATTATTCCAAGGTCCTAAAGTTTAGCAAATACTTTTCTTCCAATGATCTGAGGAATATCAATATTACCATTAGCCCCTTTTGACAGATGAAAAAACTAAGGTACAAAGATGTTAAGGGACTTGGCCATAGTGACACAGCTAGAGAATGCTAAATCCAAGATTTGAATCCTTGTCTCCTTGCTCCAAGTCTAATATTTTTGTCCCAACTATCTTTTCCTGCTACTCAGGGAAAGTATAATATTTTCCTAAATGTTATACTTTCCTCCTAGTTCAATTTTTTTTTTGGACAGGCTGTCTAATTAAATCTACAGAAGTTTAGATGTCACCATATTGGTCCACCTCAATCCAGTCCAGTCCAATTCAATTCATTTGTATTCAGCTCAATTCAATTCAATTCAATGAACATATTTGGACCACATACTATGAAATGGAATGGAAAAAAAATTAACGCATTCAAGGGCCAGAATGGAGATAGAAAGAAAAAGATCAAATATATTTCCTGTCTTCAGAGAGCTTGGATTTTACATGGGAGGTACCATATGTACACAGATAATTAAATGCAAGACAATTAAGGGGGAAAATAGATCTAAGAACTATGATGGAATCATGAATCCTCTAAGACTAAAATCCAAACTCCCCAGCTCATCAAAGTTTTGAAGGATCTGAAACTAATCTATATTTTCCAGTTTCATTTCCCCATGTTTTCCTTCATGACAGCTTAAGTTACTGTCCAATTAAGTCATTTTACTTCTTGAACATACTATGGGGTTTCCTTTCTTCATACCTTTGTTTATTTCCTTCCTTCCTCCATCTTCATATCTTCTATGTTGCCTGTCCCATTCTTGCCTTCCTTTGACACCCCCCAGATATCAGCTCCTTCATGAAGTACTCCTTCTTTGTTCCTCCTCTTACCCATATCTGTAAGTGATCCATCCCTCTCCTCCTCTCTTCCCCAGAGCTCTCAGCTCGAGATACCTCTCTTATTTCACACTGTCTTATATCAGAGTGATTCTGATCCAGTGGCAAGACACAGATCAAGACAAATGGCCTTCCTACTTGAATCTCTCATGACATTCTTCACCAATCTATTGTAGCTATCATGTAAGGTTGTATATCACAGTCATCCATGTTTGTATTTGGTCTTCCTGGATTGCAGACTCCACGAAGTCAGACACCAAATCTTAGTTGAGCTTTCTATATCTTATAAGGTTGAGCACAGGGATCTGCACATAATAGAGTTTCATAAACATTTGTCGTTCTATTATTATTTCTTGACATCTTAGGTTTCTAAGATGAGATTTTAGTATTATAAAAAGACTCCGAGTTTGGCCTTAGAAGAGAGATCTGGATCTGGCCTTAGAAGAGAGAATGTCAGAATTGAGAAAAATCTGGAAGCCTAGAATGTCAAAGCTGAGAAGATCTTTAGAATAGTGAATCACTTGCTTTTTGACTTTGCCATTTACTATGTAAACCTTGGAATACTCTTATTTCTTCATGACTGTCTTTCATCAGAAATATTTATCTTGCCAGGTTAGTGGTAGATTCATACGAAATGATAGATGCAAAGAATTTGTAACCATTTGTAAAATGATGTGCAAATGTCAGTTATTTCCATTGGAAATAATTCCATTCCTTTGGAATATGTGTGTTTGTGGGGGGGACTTATTATATTTTCATTGAGATGTCATAAAACAGAGACTATAGCATGTCACCTAGAAAGGACCTTAGAACAAAGAATATCAAAGGAGAAAAGACTTTAGAATGAACATGTTACAGTTGGGGAGGGACTTAAAATCAAAATATAGAATATCTAAATAGATAGAAACTTAGAATGAACATAGAATGTTAGAATTTGGAAGCACTTTAGAGCATAGAACATAGAATGTCAGGCTTGGAAGAGAATTTAGAATATCAGAGTAGGCAGGGTATTAGAATGAAAATAAAAAGTTGGAATTAGGAGGGACCTTATAACATGAAAAAATGTCAGAATAGGGAAAGATCCTAGAACATAGAACAAAACATGTTAGAGCAGGAAGAACTTTAGAATGAACATAGAATGGTTGAGATTAGAACATAGAATATAGAGTGTCTATGCTGGAAGACTCTATAGAATTATGGCCTCCAAAGTAAAGAGGTCATAGTGTGACCTCAGGAGTAGTGTGAGCAACCAAATGAAGCTTGGGAAGATTGTTACCCCATGACAGCCAATTGTGGAGTTTATTGTGAGATCAACTAGATGGCAAAGTGAATTCAGTCAGGAAGAGGAGTTCAAATCCTACTTCAGACAATTACTAGCTGTGTGACCATTGTAAATCTTTTAATCTCTATTTGTTTTAGTTTCCCCAATTGTAAAATGGGTATCATAAAAGCACCTTTCACGGTTGTTGTAAGGATCAAACAAGATGATATTTGTATACTTAATAAATGCTTCTTTCCTTCCTTGCTTTATTATTTTTTTTTGCAAGGCAATGGAGTTAAGTAACTTGCCCACATTCACACAACTAGGTAATTATTAAGTGTCTGAGGTCAAATTTGAACTCAGGTCCTCCTGATTCCAGGGCCAATGCTCTATCCACTGCACCCCCAGCTGCCCCTCCTTAATTTATTTCTAACAAAACCTCACAATTGTTATCCCATAACATTCTCCCATTCTGTACCCTTTTTCTTCCATGAAAGCTCCCATCTCTCTTCCTCTCTTCCCCAGGCCAGCTCTAAAGTGGGAATTGGAAACTAAAAGTAATTATGACCTAATAGCTGAGCAATAGTACCTGTGCAGATGCCATTGGGAAAAACTTACATCCCCACACTTAGCTCCCTTCTCAAGATTACCTTAGGTCAGTGGTAGAAAGGCTAGCTCTGGGGTAATGGCTAGTGAGTAAGACTTCTCCCCTGCTCCCTTCCTTTTTTGGGGGGACAAAATGAGTTGCATGGGATGAGTAAGCATAGTTGAATTGGGATCTATATTATGGACCTTTCTTCATATATTGTATATCCTCCCAGCCCATCTCCTGAACTTTCCCATCTTTTGTGGGAGAGTAATCCTTCCAGGGACTCAGATTTGCAACATTTGTGCCTCTTTTGACTCCTTCCTCTCCCTCACTCTTTCTAAAAAGTCTATTGCCAGATCTTGCCATTTCTTTCATAGCATTTTCTCTCTATTATCAAAGCCTGGTTTAGAAGTTTAGCACCAGATTAATGATCACAATAGTCTTTTATCTTGACTTCCTGCTTTAAGTTTCTCCTCACTTCAGTCAACCCTTCACTCACTTGCCAAAATCAGCTTCTTCAAGCATAGGTCTGAGCATGTTACCCCCATCCTTATCTCCATTCAATAAGCTCCAGTGGCTTCCTATCACACCCCAAATAAAATGATTTCACCTTTATCTTATCTTTTAAAATGTCTCTTTTTTGTATTTGTAAAGAACATATTAGCACAATAATAAATGAATAGAACTTATAAATAAGCAAATATTTGGGGTACATGCTCCCAGATTTTACTGACAGAGATACAAGATAAAAGAAGTTTGGAGATCACTGCCTTAGCACATAGAACATAAAATGTCAGATCTTGGAGGGAATTTTGAAATACAAAATGTCAGAGATGGAAGGAATCTTTGAAAAAGAGAAAACCAGAGCTGAGAGAGATCTCCCAGCATAAAATTTCAGAACTGGGGGGGTCCTTTGAATGTATATTATTAAAATTGGAAGTGGTTTTAGAAGAGAGAATATTAGAATTGGGAAAAATCTTAGAGCCTAGAATGTCAAATCTGAAAAGATCTTTAGAACAAAGAATATCAGAGCTAGAAGGGACTTAACAGAGAAGATTATGGAATATTTAAGTAGGAAAGACCTTAGAATGGAAATATAAATAACACAGAAATATTTAAGGATATGAAATGTCAAAATTAGGAGCAACTTTCAAAAAATGAACATAGACTATCAAAATGGATATTTCAAAAATCATGAAGTCAATTCTCCTCATCCTAAGAAAGAAGACATTGAGGTTTGGGGAGGAGGATTACCTTGTCTAAAGGCACATAGCTAGGAAATAGCCAAGCCAGAATTTGACCCCATTTTCCTGACTCCAACATGGAACTCTCTCTACTGCCCCCCACTGCTGACTGACAGACAGGCATGACCAGAGATCAAACACTTACTTAACCATGCTTTGTAATGGAATGCAAGTGCTTTATGGACAGTACATTGATTGCCAATACTGCAAAACACTGTTCGGCTTTAATGCAGGCTCATGGGGTGATGGGAGGCTGTAAACTGCTCTCTTCACTAGTGTTAATGTAGATGAGTCCCATTCCTAATAAAATCTGGGTATTAATGCATTTGTTTCTTTTGCTCAACCCTCTGTCTGAGCTATTTAGGGCATAGATAGGTTAAATGACTGGTCGGGGTCAGACAGCAAGTCAAGTGTTTGGCTGAAGCTTGGATCCGTGTATGTGGACAGCTGTCATCACTTTATTCTCAACTCTCTCTCATGTAGATGCTTTTTCTTTCTGACAAAAGGATCAAGTGCTTGTATCTAAACCCCTTTCTAAGACTCAAGCTGGTCACACTGGTGACTCTGTGTCCTGAGTGCATGGTACGGTGGAGAGAACACTCATTGACTTTGGAGTCATAGGACCTGGGTCCAAGCCCTGTTCTGGTCACTTGCTAACTGAATGACCTTAGGAAAGTTATTGAACCTTCCTCTGCCTCAGTTTGCACATCTGTAAGTTGGGGAGTTAGGCTAAATAGCCTTCAAAATACTTCTGGGATTTATATCTTTGGACCCGTGTGGTCAACACCAACTCCAACAGACTCCTTCCTGAGGGGTGGAGGCAAATCATTTCATCTTCTCTGAGCCTGACCTTATCTATAACCCTCACTAACTGATGGATAGCTCTAAGGGAGCTCTTCCCAAGTTCATGCCCCTTCGCCCCAGAAAGATAGGTTGGCTGCTCTCTTGGGCTCCAGATGTAGCTGGTTTTCACAGCTGCTTTTTCAAATCAGAAGCAAAATGATTCAGAAAAACCTTGGAAACAGATTTAGTGTAAGCCCCATGCAGAACAATAGCCTATTATGAAGACTCCCACCTAATGTTCTGCTGAAGTCGTGATACGTATGGGTTCAATCGGGCTTGAGCTACACGTGACATTCATTTTTAGAGCTGGCAATCTTTCTGTCTTGTGATTCCATGGCAAACATCCCCAAGTCTTCACAGCTGGGGCTGCCCTTGCTCAAAAAATTTCCTTTTCCCAAATGAAAGGGACACTCAAGGGCCAGCTTGAATGGAGGTAATGTGTTGCTGCCTTGAGACATAAGAATCTTCTTCTGGGTCAACAGGAAAAGCTCTGAATTTAATACTGATGGAACTAACTTCCAATCCCACAGTCCCTGTGGGACCTGGGGGAGGACACTTTACCTTTGGGTTTCAGTTTTCTCATCTGTAAAATTAGGAGATGGGTCAAGATTGATCTATAAAGTTGGTTTAATAAAGTTGATTTCCTTTGCAATTTTTACATTTAAAAACATTCAAAAAAGGGGTTCTTAGGTTTCTAAGGTACCAAAGGGATTCACAGCCCAGAAAAGCTAAGGAACTCCCAGACTAGGTGATATTTAAGGTCTCCCCTCCAATTCTAAATTTCTGAGACATTAATCTTTGATCTCTCTACCTCCAGGGGCCTTTAAGCAGAGGCTAGAGATTATGTAGCAGGGTTGCCAAAGAAGGATGTCCTGTCTGGTGTGAGAATCTTTCTAACTCTCAGATTCTAGGATCCTAGAAACTTAAAGGGAAGGAGATTTCAGCTCAGTGAAAGGAAGAATCTTCTAATAATTAGCACTATCCTCTGATAAGATGGGATACCTATCAGACTGTGAGTGTCCTATCACTTCAAGTAGAGACCAGATGATCATTTTTCAGGAATGTGGGAGATGGTAATTCCTATTCAGCAAAGGGTTGAACTAGTTCATCTCCAAGGACCCTTCTTGTTGTGATTTCTTTAGCTATGCCATTATTCAGATGAGCCACAGACCAAGAACTGGAAGGAATCTAAGAAGTGTCTAGCCACACTTTAAAGAAGGAATTCCACTTTGGACAGCCCTTACATTCCATTTTCTTGCCTGAATATCCAACTTGTGAGGAGTTTGTAATCCCTGTAATGGTTCATTCCATTTTAAACAGTTTTAATTCATATAGCTTTAGTCTCTTAATCCTTAGGAACTCTTATTTGCTATAATTTATCATCTAGTAATTTACTAGAGCCATCTTTCTAGTCCAACTATTTCATTTGACAGTTGAGGAAACTGAGCTCTGTGAAGGCTGAGTGACTTATACAAGCTCACAAGGTCTTTCAAAAGTGGGATTTAAATATAAGTCCTTTGACTCCAGGTTAAGTACTCTTTCCACCATTGTCCCTTTGAGATTTCATTCCTGGTTTGGGCTTTGTGTTTAAGTAATACAAGTTCAATATCTCTTAAAGTCAAGTTAACAGTCAACAAATGTTTAAGTGCAAATTATAGGGAAGATACTGTGCTAATCACTGGGTTAGAACTATATGATATGAGGATACTGATTATGACACCCTTAAATCTTTTTTTCTTGGTCATATTTTCCCAATTTCTGTCACTGAATATTGTAAAGTATGGTTTCCAGTCTCAAGGTTGTTCTCAGAAAACACTCCAGTTTGTCAGTCTGTCTCTTGAAATGTAACACCTGGAACTAAACACAATACTCTAGATGTGATTTGGTCAAATCATCCCTCTCCCTTTGGACTTTATGCCTTTATTGATGAAGTTAAATTCTCATTAGCTTTGTTTAATTAACACTTGGAGGTGTTACTATAATATCTGGACTTTAATGATGCCAGTCTGGTGATGAATTGCCATTATTGTCTTGCCTCTCCAAGCTTTACATTAATCAGAATTCTGTCAATAAATATAACTATAATTGGTTAATAGCCAGAATCTGGACTTTGACTTAAAGTCATATTTAGGAAAAGGATTTTGTCACCTAATTTGAAGTCTAAGGGACATTTTGTCTCACGTTTCTATATAAGTTATGCTAGCAACATCCTTAGCTCATCACCTCCCCCCCCCCCGTGATTAGCCCCCCTCATCAGAAGGCTAAAATGCTACTTTTGATACTTCAGGTTATCATTTGGTTCATCTGTGGAAAGTTTCTTTCCATTTCTGTGTCTCAGCTTCTTCATTTGAGAAATGAAGGGATGGAAAAATGTTCATTAGTCTAAGATCCATCCTACATCTAATATTCTATGTTTGAAGTTTCCATCTTAATCTGAATTCAGTGTTCCATGTACTAAGGTTCCTTTCAGCTTTCACAATCTGTGTTCTGAAAACCATTCCCCGATTAACTTTCTCCATATTTATTCTAAAGTCCTTCCTACTCTGACATTTTGTATTCTGATACCTACCTTTGATATTCTATGTTCTATGTTCTAAAATCCCTCTCAGCACTGACATCTTGCATCCTAAGGTTCCTTCCTGCTCCCCCATCCCATGTTCTTTGTTCTAAAGTTCCTCTCAGCTCTGACATTCTCCAACCAGTGGTTTAAAGTCTTATCTACTTTGGATGTCCTATTGCCCAATGAATTATCACTGGGTAACTCTAAGGCAAGTGTCCATTGGTATAATCTGCCCTGTTGGAGTTTTGTTTCCCTCCTCTCATTGATTTGGCTGGGACTTTTATTGTCTGCTCCAATGTAATTAAAGACTCCTCTGATGGTGCCAATTAAAAGGCTTGGAGGGACGGGTGCGGGCGCTCCCATTATCACATGGTACAACGCGGTGGAGCTGTAAACATCCATTAGCCATTACAGCTCTCATTAGTCCTTGAAAAACAACTCATTAGTGTCCATAGAACTGACAGGTAAATACAACTAATGGGATGAATCTATCAATAAATTCATTGTGTGCGAAATCAGGGTTTCTATCATTGCGCAGCTCACGGTGACTGATCAGAAGGTTAAATACTCCTCCTGCAAAAATATATATAAGTTGCAAAGCACTTAGCCTGATAGACTGTGAAAAAATGGCATGTGAGAAACTAATGAAGACATCAAAGGCTTTATTTATACGTAGGGTGGGTTCATTTCAAGTTCAGGTTGCTATGAATTGTCACAGCTGTTTAGCTGAGACTAAATTTTAGAAAGCATATTGATTTGTTTTAATTTAAATGGGGTAGTTTACAAAAGCGGCTTGAATCTGAAGCAATGCCACCGATGATGGTTCAGTGCATGGTGGGGGCAGGGGGCCAGTGTGCTCAGAACTATTTGCCAGCCTCCCTGAAAAGCATCTTCTGAAATGACTTCATGGTACATGGAGTGAAAGGGGTGGTTCTCAGCAAGACTTTCCAGAGAAAAGACTTTCCTCTATTCAGATGGTGGAAGATTGGCTTCACATGGGGCCCATGGGACAATTTGGTTACCTAGAATCCTAGAAGGTCAGAACTGGAAGGAACCTTATTGACCATTTCGGATAAATTCCTAATTTTTCAGATAAGAAAACTGAATAGTAGAGTCGGAAGTAGTTTAGAGGTCATCAATGACTTCTAACCCACTCATTTTTATAGATGAGGGAATTGAGGCATAGAGAGTTTAGCTGCTCTCTTAAGGTCTCAAAGCTAATAATTTGAATCAGGATTTGAACCTAGTTTTTCTGATTCCACTCTTCCTTAACTGTCCAAGATCACTAAGTTAGTAAGGAGTAGGGCCAGTTTTCAAATATAAATTCTCTAAGTCCAAGTCCTCATCAGACGTATCTTAGAAGATTTGTGCTTTGACTTATCCTTGTGTTATTCCCCTATTCCTCCTTTGATCTGAGAGCTGCAGAACTGCCTAAAAGACTAACATTAAGATATTGGAGGTGGGGAGAAGAAGCAAGAGTGAATCATATAAGACAATAGAATAAGGTCTATTTTCAGAGTAGGCAACATGAGGGAACCAGCAATAGAGATCAGAGGCAGAAGGTTTATGTCCCAAATACGGGGGCATAAATTGGTGATATAGAATTACTTAGATCTATGTGATCAAATAGGAAGAATTCTTCTAAGGCAAGGCAAGAGTTCAAGAAATTGGGTATCTAAGCAGACTTGAGTTCAGACAAAGAATCAAACTACTAATTTGTCTCCCTCAGTGTTGTGAGTTGGTCAGTGTCTTTCTGAGCATAGGAAATGAGGCTAATCCCAACCCACTGATTTTTGAGCAAGAGAATGTCTTGGTTAGATCTATGCCTCAGAAAGATGATTTTGGTAGTTGGGAGTAGAAAGATCATGGTACAGAAATTAGTTAAAAGGGTATTATGATATTCTAATTCAGATGTGATGGGGAATTGGGCTAGGATGATGGTCATTAGGTAGTGAGAAAGATCTGGCAATTGATAGCATACAGTTGGGAGTGGGCAAATGAAGAAAAACAAAACTAAAGATAAGTCAGTGTATAAACTTAGCTGACTAGGAAGGATGATGGTGTTCTCAACAGAAAAAGGGAAGCTTATTGGACTGGTTCATTTGAAAAGATGACAAGATTACCAAAAAGAGAGCAAATATGAAAGATAGGAGGATATAGGGTAGGGGCTTGAGATGCACCCATTTTTAGGGATGGAAGATCAATGATGATCCAACAAACTAAAAAGATGGGGGCGGGGAATGGAAGAACCTAGAGAAAGCGAAGTATCATGGAGGTCAAAGGAGAATGTGTTTTCAGGAAGAAGTCAAAGTGAGTAGTATCCAAAACTGTAGAAGGGAAAATAAGAACTGAGAAAAGGTTATCAGATTTATCAATGGGGCAAACCCTGTAACTCTTGTGAGAGCAATTTTAGATGTGTGATGGGATTAGAAGTCAGTCAACAAGTATTTATCTTCTTATTATGTGATAGACATTGTATTAAGTGAGATTACAAGGGTTGAAAAGTGAGTGAAATGTTGGAAGGTAGCTGCACCAATGCAAATGACTCTTCCTTAAAGTTCAGCTATGAAGAGGAAGAGAGACATTGGACAACAGCTTGAGGGGATATTGTAGTTCAGTGGAGTTGCTAAATTTCATCTAGTTCACTATTGTGCCATCTCCCCCATCTTTCTCCTTCTCTTTCCTTACATGCACACCACCTTATTTCAAGTCCTCATTTCTTCTCACCTGAACTTTTACTTGATCTCTCTAAGTCACTCCTCTCCCCCTCCCTTCATTCCATCAAAACTCAGCTTAATTATCAGCTTTGATATGAAAACTTCTTTCTATCTTTTTACCAAATAACTTTGTAACACACATATATGTATGAATATACACATAAAACACAATGCCTTGTATATATCTATATATTATATAACCACATGTAACATGTTTTGAGTATATATGTTTGAGTGTGCATATACATGCATGTGTGTATGTACATGTAAGTGTCTAAACTTTATATATAAGTATATGTTGTCTACCTTGATAGAAATTTCTTTTTGGAATTCTAAATCACACCTCGCCAGCTATTCATCCTGGAACTTTCATCAGCACCTGAAATATACTAGTCCTACAACATTCTACTACCCCTGTGACCTGCTCCCCTTGGAATATCACTCCTCAAGGTACACTGCTCTTCTGCCATTGGCAAGTTCCTCATGGAGCTTCCATTTTATGAGGGGGTCTTCACCAATCTGCCTTCATTCCTCATTCAGATCTGATTTTCTGGACTTCAAGATTATACAGCTGAACCACTTTTCATCCCCATTTTGTATGTTGTCTTTCCCTATTTGAATTTAAGCACCTGCAGGTCAGGGACTATTTTTTTTTTGCTTGTATTTGTATCTCTAGCAGAGTATCTGAAATATAATAAACACTTAATAAATGATCATTTTCATCCTTCCTTCCTTCCTTCCTTCCTTCCTTCCTTCCTTCCTTCCTTCCTTCCTTCCTGGCATGGACTTTATCTTTGTATATCCATTACCTAGCTTAGTAATTGTAACACAAAGTTGATATTTAATAAATGTTTATTAATTGATTAATTGATCAATTGACAGGATGGAGCTGATCAAAATATTTTTGTAGGCAGAGGGTAAGATCTCAGTTGACAGGGGAAGATTAAAGTGATATGGCAAGATCAATGAGACAAGTTTCTGGAGGAGATGAGAGAGAGTAGGATTAAATGTACAAGGGGGTGCAAGGGGGCATTATTCCGTTGAGAAAAATTGGTTACTTCAGGAGACAAAGATAGCATAGCTTAGTGTGGGCAATGAGTGCTCTCCAAACACATTATAATATGCATCTGATAAACTCTATCTAACTTTCATCAGCCTTGGAAGAACTTGGTTAAACTCATCATGATGATGATGATAAATAGTGACAATGACAACAGTGATAGAGATGGTGCACACAAACTAAAAATAGTTAGACAATGTAGTATAGTAGACAGAACTGCCTTTAGAGTTAGGACTACATCAATTTAAATCGTGCCTTTGATGCATAATATCTCTGTGACCCTGAGGGCAAGTTACTTAACATTTCAATGTCTTAGGCAACTCCCCAAGACTATAAGATACACAACAGTTGTCCAACTGCAAAACTTCAGCATTGGGGAGACCCTTAACTTGCTGAATTCACAGGTCTGGATAATACTAATAAACCTCATAAAAGACTTTATTTAGAAAAATCTTAAGGTAGGGATATTATTATCCCATGTTTACAAACAAGGAAAGAGAAAGGAAAACCAACTTGCTTATGTTATTCTTGCCACAAAGTTTTATAGGACTCAACAGAGTATAGACCACTTAATTATAGTGAGCATTTATATAGTGCCCCTACATAGATTTATAGAGGTGTATTATATTGTGGGCATTTAAATAGGTTTTCAACATGTTTTGCAGACATTATCTCATTGAATCCTAATAATAACTATGTGAGATGAGATGTATCTATGGTGAAATTCAAAATCAGATGGTCCTGACTCTATTAAATTGCTTTAACCACTATCTCTCACTATTTATTATTTTCAAATGTATAAAAGCATGTCATCTTCGCAATACCTTAGGGTGGAGGGAAGGGTTGGTAGAGCCAATGTAATTATTTCTTTGTTTGAAAAAGAATATTTTATTGATAACTTTGGTCTTTATGTTAGTAATTACAATTCCTTTATAACCACCATCCCATACTGAACTCTTGGGAAAAAAGAAACAAACAAAAATGTCCGTTACAGTAGCCACATCAAACATTATATAAAATATTTTGCCCTGGTAGTCTCTGACATGAGTGGGTGAGAAATATTTTATTATAAGTTCTCTGGGACTTTTAATGTTTTTTTCAGTTACTCTAAGATGACTCCCTATTTTAGTAATCCAATGTTGTAATCATTATCTATATTACATACATATATGTGTATATTATATATATATATATATTTAAACTATATATTTTAGGTCTATCCATTTCACTGTCCATTAATTCATATAAATCTTCCTATATTTCTCTGACTTTCTCAGATTCCTCACTTCTTGCTGCATAAAAATTTCATTACATTCATTTACCATATTTTTTCAACTACTTCAGTAATAGGTACCCATTCCCCACCCCCATTTCTTTGCTACCACAAAAACTTCTTATATGAATATTTTCGTATGTTTTAGACCTTTGTCTCAAGTGTCCAGAAGAGGGATTTCTATGTCAGAGAGCACGGACAGTTTTGTCATGCATGATTTGTACTTAAAATTTGGAATAACTGGTCCATCAAACAATTCCACTGACTGTATCTTGGTGAACTTGTCTTCCTGTAGCCCCTCCAACATTGACTGTTTTCAACTTTTGTCATCTTTGAAAATTTGTATGGTTTGAAATGAAACTATTTGTTGTTTCTATTTCTATTTCTCTTACAATTATTGATTTGAGCATGTTTTCATGTGGTCATTTATAGCATGCAATTCTTTTGAAAATGTTTGTTAGAATCTTTGTTACTTATTGGGGAATGACTTGAAAATGCATTTGTATCAAATCTCTATATAATTTGGATATCCGACTTTTAACACTGATATTTAATGTAAATATTTCCCCGTTCTGCTATTTTGATTCTACCTTTATTGCTTTTATTCGTGCAAAACCTTTTAATTTTTGTCATTAAAATTATTTTATCTTTTGAGCTTTCTTCAATCTATTGTCTAGTTAAGAATTCTCCTCTTAGTAAAAGTTGTGAAACACATCTCATTCTCTATTTTTCCCCCTAAATTGTATAAGTTTCTATCTTCAGGCAGTGTATCTTTTTTTTTTTTTTACTTATTGGGATATAGGATATAAGAAGCTGGCCTAAACTTAATTTCTGCCAGGTTGTTTTCCTGTTTCCTCCAAAAACTCTTGTCAAGAATGGACATTTCCCTTTGCTAATATATATATTTAGTGAGATTCCAAAGCTGATGTTCCTGAATCTAGTTGAGTGCTGTAACCACTAACTCACACTATTTCTTTCAAATGAATGAAAACAAGTTAACTTTGCAATATCTTAGGGTGGAAGAAGAGGTTGGCATAGCCATCATTGTTTGAAAGAATATTTTATTGATAACTTTGATCTTTATGCTGGTCATTATAATCCCATGTCCATGTGATAGTAGACAAGTCATTATATCTCTCAGTCTCCATTTCCTGAAGTGCCATAATAAATAATTTTCCACTTTTCTGTCTTTTAAAAATTACTCAATGCATTACATGATTACAAGTATATGATGCAGTATGAAGACTAATAATGAAATCCTGGCATCATATCTAGATTTTGTTATTATTTTTCAGTCATGTTTGACTCTTTGTGATCCCTTTCCATTTGCTTCTCCAGCTTATTTTATAGATGAGAAATCTGAAGCAAACAGCATTAAATGACTTGCCCAGGATTACGTAACTAGGAAATGTTTGGGGTCAGAATTGTACCCATGAAGAGGAATCTTCTTTGCTCTAGGCCTGGCTCTCTATCCACTGTGCCGCCTAGCTCTTCCACCTTAATTTTACTAATGTACAATGAGGAAACATGATGTTATTCTTAAATAAGTTGGTCTTGATAGAAGGCTTAGGGTCAAGTCTTGCCTCTGAAACATACTTGCTTTGAAACCCTGAGCAAATCATTAATCTCTCACTTCTATGAGAATCTCTTTAAGAATTTAAGTTTCAGAGAAAGAACCAACTTTATTTTATGTATTTTATATTATAAATGAAGCAATGGACCCTCAGGCACAGAGTTAAGACTTGAACTCAGGACCTGAGTTTATCTACAGATAGTTTTCTGGGTCACTCTTTAAAAAAAAAAAACATTCAAGGAGAGCCCTGACTCAAATTCCACTTAGCCCATGAACTCTCTCCCACTTCCAAGCAGGCAGGCAGCTAATGTGTGAAGCTGTCTGCTGCTATTTTTCATACCCGCACCTTCAGACCATATATCTTACCTTATCATTCCAATCCATTTAGAATGATCCACATACCCCACTCACATGGAGAACTTTAACTTAATTAATTTTAGATTTAAAGCAACAAGACATCTTTATATTAAAAAGGAAGTGGGGGGAGAAGAGCTTGTTAATTAAAATGTCAGCTAGGGCGTTCCTAGGAAAACTATGAGTGGTAGGCGTTGCCTCCGCTTATGAGGCCTTGGGCAGTAATCTCTCCTGGATGAATTTAAAGACACACACACACACACACACACACACACACACACAGGCTTTAAGGACATAGAGAGACACAATGGATCTTATTCCTGGGGTTGGTGGGGCTACTCTTCACTGTTCAAATGTTTCTAGCACTTACAAACTGTTCCTTTCAAAAAAATAAAACATCTATTTGGGAGGCTGATTGAATGAATAATTAGATGAAATTCCACTATTCACGACTCTTCCCTTCACTAGATCTCAGTTTCTCCATCAGGGCCAGGTTCATTTTCTAGTAAGATGACCCTGTGGAGAGAGGCATTGTGCAGGTATTACAAAACTGCAGATTTCTCAATTCCATTTCAAACCCTGGGCTGGATAAATTCTGTGAATAAATCATTTAGTCTTCAAATTCTGTGGGAAGAGCTTATGAAATTTTATTACCTTAAAAATGCTGGATTTAAGAGTAGGAAGGAACCCTAGAGTTCATCTAGTCTGATCCTTGTTAATTTACAAATGGGGAAACAAAGACTCACAGATGGCAAGTGGCCCCCAAGATCACATAACCTCTGAGTGAGTGACAGAAGTGAGATTTGAAGCCAGGTCCTCTGACCCTCAAAACTATTCTTTTTCTAATACTCTTCTATCTCCTTTTATACTAGCTTCTGAATCCTTATCCTCTTGTCTCATTTCCCTACATGTAAATTGCATGATACCTTCCCCTGAACTCTTATTCTTTTTATAATCATCTCTGATCCTAAAAGACTTACTCTGACCCAATATGTTGATCTCTTAGATCATTCCTCCCCCTAGCCTCCCTGTTCTATAGTTCACCAAGTTTCCTGAATTGAGAATTTTTAACTAATAATTCTTTCACTTCTTCAATATGTACCTAGCTCTCCTCTGAGGATGCTATAGACTATATCTGCCCTCTCCCTGGAAATTACTCCCCCTTAGATCCAGGAAATGGGGCAGGCATATTCTTTAGTTCTTATGACCACTTCTTTTTTTTATCTATTTTTATTTTTTTTATTTTTAGGGTTTATTATTGTTTATTATTATTATTATTATTATTATTATTATTATTATTATTTGCTAGGCAATGGGGCTAAGTAACTTGCCCAAGGCCACACAGCTAGGTAATTATTAAGTGTCTGAGGCCAGATTTGAACTCAGGTACTCCTGATTCCAGGGCCGGCGCTCTATCCACTGTACCTCCTAGCTGCCCCATCCACTGTGCCTCCCTTATGACCACTTCTAAACCAATTCACTACTTAATGTTCAATCAATCCAGTCCAGTCCAGGCCAGTTCAGTCCAATCCAATCCAATTAAACAAACTTTTTAAAGTACTTTGAAGACATACTAGACTCTAGGAATGTGAAGAACCAACACTAATTAATCACTGACCTCTTGTAGCTTCTATTCTAATGGAGGGACATTATATATTACTACCCAACAAAAACACTTTATATTCTAGCCAAGCTGTCCAGTTTTCTGTTCTTCATATATAACACTGGATCTCCAGCCTCCATACCTTTGTCTGGTTTGTCCTGCTTGCTTGGGAAGGGCTCTCTCCTCACCTCAACATCCTAGAAATCCTAGACCCATTTAAGGCTCAGGTCAAGGGTCTTTCTGATTATCCCTGGTATAGTGGTACCCTAAACTACTGCATTTTTACTTAGTATCTTCTCCTCTGTTGATTCCTTCAAGTAGAATGTATATTCCTTGAGGACAGGAATGGTTTTATTATACATTTTGCATCCCCAGCCCATTGCATAAAGTGTGATACATAGCAGGCATTTACTGGTGATTCTAAAGGTGACAGTGAGTTAAATGGAAAAATTAAATGGACATAGTAGTCCTATTTATTGAGTAGTCAGGAGAAACTTCATAAGGCAGAAATGGCATTTCTCTTTAGAAAAAGACAAGGCATCCAAATGCCAGAGAAGAAAAGAACAGTTTTTTTAAATACTGGAGGACAATTTTTGCTGAGATAGTAAATAGAGAGTCAAGTTTGGGAAATAGATAAGATTCCTGTTTGACTTGAATACAAATTGTAAGAGGATTAGCAAAAAAAGAAATCAAACTGAAAGGTAGGTAGAATTTTTTTGAAGTCTAGCAATTCATTCATATCAACTTTCCAATAACAATATCTATATTATTACTATAGAGCTCTTTAAGATCTACACAAATGCTATTTATCTCTATCATCTATCTATCTATCTTCTACCTATCATCTACCTACCATCTCTCTCTCTCTCTCTCTCTCTCTCTCTCTCTCTCTCTCTCTCTCTCTCATCTATCTAACCTGTCTGTCTCTGTATCTATCTTTAAATTTGATCTACATAAAAACCCTGAGAGGTACAATTATTATCTACATTTCAAAAATGAGGAAATTAAGGCTAAGAAATATTAAATGACTTGCTCAATGGCCTACAACTAAAAATGACAGATATAGGATTCAAACCTAAATCTATATGATTTACAGTTCTCTACCCTTTATGCTACTTGACTGCTTCTCCCGCATTGCTACTATCTAACCACCTCTAGGACCGGATGTCAAATTTGTGAATCATTTTAGTACCTGGATCATAGTTTTCTTCTTACCCTATCCCCTACTGTCATCCTCCTTAACTTCCCAAAGCTCAGCTGGATCAACCCTTTAGCTTTGTGTCTGATTTCTCATAGAGATGGAGGTTGTTGGCACTGAGAAGGTTGAAGAACTGAGAAACTAAGTAGTTAAAGATGTTGTAACTATAAAAAATGAAGTTAATGACCATTAGGGCAGATTATATCTTGGCTTCCTATTTCTAAGAGGAGTTGAAGCCATTGGGTATCCATTCCTCAAAACTTTTCAGCATCATCACAGAATTTTTCCTTTCCTGTGGGCAGAGAAGAGGAAGTATCCCTCCTCCTCCTCATTAAGGGTAATTTCCCCTCTTCTGAATGTCAATTCTGTTCGAAGATCCTGGTCCAACAATTTATTGACCTCCCCCACCCCCACTGGAGAATTTCAGGGTGGGTAAAAAATATCAGGATGAGAAATCTAGATCAATCAATTTTTTTAATTAGTTCATTTATTTTTCATCCATATGCAAAGTACATTTTAAGTTATAAAATTTCCTTCCACCCTCCCTTCCCACTCCTCTCCCCTCACAGCAAACAGTCAGGTTAGCATTGTACATACATAACTTTGATATACCTGTTTACAGACTGATCATTTTCAGTATGAGGAATTAGGATTAATGGAGAGATATATAAGAGATAATTTTTACAATGTATTCATCAGATTCTGAAGAGTTCTTTTTTTTTTGTTTTGTTTTTCTTCCTCTGGGTGGGGATAACATTGTCCATAGACAGTGTAATATGTTTGTCCTAGCTCTCTGAAGTGTTTTGAGGAGATGCTTCCATCAAGGTTGATCATCTCACAATGTTGTTGTTAATGTGCACATTGTTGTCTTGGTTCTACTCCCTTCGCTCAGCATCAGATCCTGTAAGTCATTCCATGTTTCTCTAGAATCCAACCATTTATGGTTTCTTATGGAACAATAATATTCCATAGTATTCATGTACCATATCTTGTTTAGCCATCTCTCAATTGATGGACATCCCCTCAATTTCCAATTCTTCGCCACTACAGAAAGAGCTGCTATGAATATTTTGGAACATGTAGGACATTTCCCATTTTTATAATTTCTTCTGGATGTAGACCTTGAATTGGAATTACTGAATTAAAGAGTATGAAAGGTGTTATTGCTTTTTGGGCATAGTTCCATGTTGCTCTCTAGAATGGTTGGATCAGTTCACAACTCCACTAGCAATGCATCAATGTCCCTACCTTACCACCTTCCCAAGTGTGATCATTTTCCCTTTTTCTCATCCTGACCAATATAATAGGTGTGAGGTGATACCTCATTGTTCTTTTAATTTGCATTTCTCTAATCAATAATTATTTGGAGCATTTTTTTCATGTGATTATATATAGCTTTAATTTCTTCATTTGAAAACTGTTCATATCCTTTGACCATTTATCAACTGGGGAATGACTGATGCAATTCTCCATATATTTTAGAAATTAGACCTTTATCAGAACTCCCGGTTGTGAAGAATGTTTCCTAGCTTTCTGATTTCCTTCTAATTTTGACAGCATTGATTTTATTAGTGCAAAAAGTTTTAAATTTAATATAGTCAAAATCATTCATTTTACAATTTATAATGTACTCTAATTCTTATTTGGTCAAAAATTTATCCTCTTTCCATAGATCTGAAAGATAGAATATTTCTTGGTCTATCGATTTATCTATGATGTCACCCTTTATGTCTAAATCCAGTATCCATTTTGACCTTATAATGTGTAGGATGTAAGATGTGGGTCTAGTTTTTGCCATACTATTTTCCATTTTTCCCAACAATTTTTGTCAAATACTGAGTTCTTATCCCTGAAGTTGATGTCTTCGGGTTTGTCAAATAGTAGAGTGCTGTAGTCATTTACTGTGGTTTCATTTGAACCCATCTGAATCCACTGATCTGTTACTGAATTTCTTACCCAGTAACAGGCAGTTTTGATGACTACTGCTTTATAGTATGGTTTTAGATTTGGTAGAACAAAGTTACCTTCCCCTTACATTTTTTTCATCAGTTCCCTTGCTATTCTTGATCTTTTATTGCTCCAGATTAATTTTGTTATTATTTTTTCTAGCTTGGTAAAATAGTTTGATTGGTTTGGCATAAGTAATTTAATTTGGGTAGAATTTAATTTTGGTTAGCATTATCATTTTTATTATAGTAGCTCAACCTAACCATGAGCAATTGACATTTTTCCAGTTATTTAGATCTGACTTTATTGGGGTGAGAAGTGCTTTATAATTGTGTTCGTACAGTTTCTGCATTTGCAATCAATTCTCAAAAAATAATATCTAGGACAAATCATCTGATTAAGTGGTCATCCAACTTTTGCTTGATTCATGAGAAAACTCCCATGGTAGTACATTCCATTTTGGAATATATTTAATTGTTTGGAACATCTGTCAGATATCTTTGATTTCTCCTTCATCATTGGTTCTTCCCTCTCTGCCTTCAAATATTATCAGATCTCTTTAATTCTTTCCAGAAGACTTCTCTTTATAGTATCCAACTGTAGTTTCACTATATCACTCCTTTCCTCAATTTCATAGCTATCTATACTCCTTGAAAAAGCTATCTACCCCCAGTTTCTTTACTGCCTTACCACTCATTTTCTCTTTAACCCTCTGCAATTTGGCTTCTCTCCTCATCACTTTTTAAAATAGTGCTTTCTCAGATCATCAGTCTCCCAATTGCTCAGTGTAGTAGTCAACTTTTCAGTCTTTATATTCCTTGATTCTATTGGCTACCCTCTTGTATTAGCTAATTTTTCTTCTTTTGGATATACTCTACATGAACTTCATTTTTTTTTCTGATTACTCCTCTGGCTTGTATACTAGTTCCTCATTATCTTCCCATTGTTTTGATGTGACAGTACCCTAAGGACTCTCCTTGACCTTCTTCTCTTCTTTTCCTTCATTCTTCCCCTTGGCAACCTCATTCTCTCTTGTAATTTCAAGTACTACTTACAAAGTCATGTTTCTAGTTCTACTTTCATTTCTGAATTATAGACCAGTGTACCTAACTACTTACAAATATGTCCATTTGATTGTTCCACCTGTACTTCAAATTCAATATGTTCCCAAATGATCTGAACTTAAATATCTTTTTCCTGGCACTGCTCTTCTATATGACATCACTATTTCTTCTGTTGCAATATCACTGCACCTATTTACTCACGTTAATGATTCTGAGTATATCTTCAACTATTTCTTCTCTTCCATTCTCAATAGCCAATCATTTCCCTAGTCTTTAGAATTCCACCACTAAAATATCTCCAAAATTTATCCTGTTCTCTTTTTTTTCTTGATACCAGTTGAAAAAATAGGCCTTCATTGCATGAGCCATTACCTCTTGACCAATCTTCCTTCCATTACTGCCTGGTTCCTTTGGCATGTTTCAGTCATTGAGAAAATCATTTTAAACCAGCTCTGGAGTCAGGAATACCTGAGTTCAAATCCGGCCTGAGACACTTAATAATTACCTAGCTGTGTGGCCTTGGGCAAGCCACTTAACCCAATTTGCCTTGAACCCCCCCTCAAAAAAAAAGAAAGAAAAAAGAAAGGGAAAATCAATTTAAGATTTGAATAATCTGGTCAAATCCTTCCCTTGTTTCTTAAATCTTCAGTGGATCTTTGATCCAAGTCAAATTCCAATTCCCCTTGCCTGGCATTCAAGAAACTATACAATCCAACCTTATCCTACATTTATAGTCTGATCTGCCATTCCCTTTATCCATTCTGTAGTCCAGTTAAACAGCCCTATGTCCCTTGAACTCATCCAGTTCCATGAGCACTCCCATCCATGTAACTCTGATCACACTGTTTACTAGGCCTAGAATACCCTCCTTTTCTCTCTTCTGTCTACTCAGCTCCTATCCATTTAAGAAATTTCAACTAGAATGCTCACAGAAGACATCTCTGATCACTCCTGTCAGTAACAACCTCCCCCTCAGACCTCAAATAATACTTTGCCTGAACAAGTCAAAAGCAGTTGTCATATAATACTGCTTTTTGCATTTATCTCTTTGTCTAGCATTTCTACTAGATTAAGAGCTTCATGAGGGCAGAGACTGGGCTGTTTATAGGTCCCTGGTGCCAAGAACTGGACTCTGCATACAACTGACTCTTTTTTGTTGCTGTTTTTTTTTGTGGGCCAATGAGGTTAAGTGACTTGCTTAAGATCCTACAGCTAGTAAATATAAAGTGACAGAGGTCACATTTGAACCCATGTCCTCCTGACTTCAGGGCTGGTGCTCTATCCACTGAACCACCTAGCCCCCAATATAGTTGACTCAATAAATGCTTGCTAAATTTGAAAATGAAGGTGTTGTAATATACAGTATATAACAACCTTTTTAGTTTTGAATAATATTGTTCTATGATCATTAGGCCTACAATAAAAATCTGAATATGACTCTTGAACAATATATAGGCACTTATTAATACCTACTATTTTGACAGACACTATTATGTCCCAAAAGAGAATTCTGAACAATGTGTGTTGGAAACGTTGAGGAAGGAATGATCATTTAGAGCTAATGATATCAGGGAAGGCTTTCTGATGGGGAGGCATTTGCATTGGGCCTTGAGAGAGAAGTATGATTTCAATGGGTAAAGATTTTAATGTTGGATTAGATGGCATGAATACAGGGCAGGAAAGGACAGAACAGGTTGGAGGAACAGTGACTAGTTCATTTTACATGGAATGGTATCACAAGTCCAGATTACTGGTGAGTGTTACTATTTTTCAGAATTCTCATTGTGACCAGAGCTTCAATGAATAAAAGAAGCATTGAATGAATCAGAGAAGCAAATTGCATTTATTAAATTCTTCCTATATACAAGATGCTATGCTAAGTGCTAGAGATACTAAGAAACAAGATAATCCCTACACTCAAAAAGGTTACATCTTAAGAAGGAAGGAAAGACAGTACATAATGGGAAGATGCGGCCAGGGAGAAAGACTTTAGACAGGGAAATCAGAAGGAAAGATGATTAGAATAAGAAAGCAATTGAGAAAATTGGGAGCCATGATAGTGTTGATTTAATTATTATTCTCAGAGTCAGAACTGGAAACAAAAGTATCCTTGGAATGAAACGGAATGGAGATAGCCATAAGACATGTGATGGACTAGGCAAGATAGTGCCTAGCTTAATAAGTGCTTAAATTAAAAAATGCTTAATAAATACTTAGTTAATTAATAAAATGAGTATTCATCAATCAAAGCTTATGGGTCCAGGGGAAGGGATCAGAGTTGCTGATTAGTTTTCTACAAGGAGCTGATATTATATCAAATATGAGTTTTGGCCACATTTTGGAAACATGGAGTTCAAAAATGCTTTTATAAGTTTTTCATCCTTTCTTATCTTGTCATATTCTTATGCTGTCTCTCATTCCTGAGTTACTCTGAGGACAGTTTAAGACCTTTGGCAAGGACCCTGATAGCATCTGAATTGATCTCAAGGGGCCCAGATCCTGGATTTCATACTCAGAAGAAAAGCTTGTTTTCAATATTCAAACAAATTCAATCCAACAGGCAATTTAAAATTAAATATTAAATTCTACTATATGCAGAGTGCTGGGGATTTAGAATTTTAAAGTGACTCAATTCCTCTCTTCAAGGAGAATGGATTCTTTTTTTTAAAAAAGCCTTAGTTTTCAATTAACAAGAATAATTTTCTGTCTCCACTAAAAAATCCTTTCTTTTTAAAAATTATCTTTTTTAACCATTAAGTATTTGTTGTCTTTCCTTTTCACCTCTTTCATTCTTATTTTTTAAAAAGGAAAACAAAATCTTTGAAAGTAATATGCACGATTAAGCAAAACAAATACCCACATTGACCATATCCAGAAAATGTATGTTTCATTGGGAATCTTAAATCCATCACATCTGTGAGGAGGTGGGTAGCTTGCTTTCATCATGCGTCCTTTGGAATCATAGATAGTCATTGTATTGATCAGAGTTTTTAAATTTTTAAAGGTTGTTCACTTTTTCAATATCCTTGCTAGTGTATAAATTGTTCTCCTGATCCTGCTCATTTCACTCTGTATCATTCCATCCAAGTCTCCTTAGGATTGTGAGACTAGATTTGAACTCAGTTCTTTTCAGTGCTATCCTCTAGGCCACTATGCTGCCTTAAAAAGATTTAATTAATAATTAATAACACCTGCTCTTTGTTGACTCCTCTGGCCCTTTCCAAGTTTCTTTACATTGAAAAAAATTAAATTTTACTATTTTCATTTGTCAAGGATTTCTATCTTTCTTATCTCCACCTCCAAAAAAGAGAATAAAGGGAAAAAACAAATCCCATAACAAATAAGCATAGTCTAGCAAACAAATTCCCACACTGCTCATGTCCAGAAAAATGGAGCTTATTTTTATCATTTTCCTGGTTCTGTCCACTTCACTCTGTATCAGTTCATATAAATCTTCTCAGTCTCATCTTCATTTCTTACACAGTAATAGTTTTCCTCTTTTCAGCATTTTTAAAAGCTACCAGGTACTCCAAGCACTTAAAAAAATGATGATGACAATGATCTTTCCTGATTTCTTCCTCTGGGTCTCCTTTAAGTGACCAAATACTTCTGGATTCTTAAAGCTTATTATACCCATGGAGTACAAATTTTAAAAGTCCTACAAGTTAGACAAGTTTTACTATGTATCTAAAAGGGCCAACATAGAGAAGTGACACCACTAGAGAGTTGACCACAAGGGATAATTTATGCTTTCTCTAAAAACTCACACAATTTAATGTGTGAAGGGATTGAATGCTACCTCAGTGGAAGAGATGAAACTTCCTCTATGGAACTTTTTGCAGTTTCCAAAGCCTATCCAGTTCTTCCTTTTAGGTCTGTATGGAACCTTGGTAAGGTTATTATCCCCCTTCTTCAAGGCAGGAGCATCAGACCCAGAGGAATGGAAAGACTAAGGATCATAGGGGACAGAGTTGAGATTTGAAGTTGGGGCCATTTGGTTCTGTCTTGGTCTTTTTTCTTTTTGTATTCCCAATGACTTGGCATGAGGGATTTAGATTGATTCTTTCCCCTCTGCCCTGTGTGTCTGCCATGACATGGACAGAACATAGTTTTTGAACTAGAAGCAATCTCAGAGGTCACCTACTCCAACTAGAGCCTGGAGAAGAGACTTGCTAAGCATAGTATTTAACTCATAGTAGGTCCTTAATAAATGTTTGTTGACTGACTGTCCCAAATTACTCAAGTGGTAAAAGTCAGAACTGGGATTCAAAGTCAGGTACTCCAACTCCAGACTTTTCCCAATGCAATATTTTTACCTTCTCAATGTTAATTTCTATCTTTATTGCTTTAATTATTAAAAATAAAGGAACAAAATTAGAACTAATGATATAGAGAAGAAACTCAATAGTAGAGAGCCAAGAAGCTGGAGAGGAAGAGATCCCTAGATTTTGTAGAATTAGAAGACATGACTGAAACTATTACTTCTATCCTTCTTATTAAACAGAAGAGAAAATTGAGGTTCATAAACGGAAAGGATCTCAGGCCACCCAGAGAGTTTGTGTCAGAGCTGGTATTCAAATCTAGGTAGGTCTCCTGAGTCCCATCCAGTGCTCTCACATCTCTGTCTTCCTCTGTGCACAGAAACATGATCCTCTTCAGATCCTCTAAGCCCAACAGGTTTGCTATGAATTAATTTAATCAAAAGTCTCTGATAATCATGATGGATCCAATCCTGGAAAGTTGATCCATGGGCTTTGTTAGCTACCAGGCAGGATAAGTTAACTAATGATAGTGGGCAGGCTTGGGGGAAGATTTCTCTCTTGCCTGTTTTATACAAGGGGCTTTCCCCTAGATCTCTCCCTATTCCCTCTGAGCTCTGCCCTGGTGGCCATTTCATTGTGGTGATGTGGGTGGGTTGGGACTCTGGGGAGGCCAAGGGGACAGGGCAGCCCGGGGAAGACAAAGGCTTTTGTTAACACCCTCTCTGAAAGCACAACTGGGCAGACCCCCAGTGCTTTTCCCTCAGAATTGGAAGGGGATTCAGGATGAAGGCTGAAGCTTAGATTTTTGAACAGAGGTAATTTCTGAAGGAGGATTCATAGCTTAAGGAACCCTCAGGAGAATTTTCCTGATGCAAAGCTAACAAGACATTGTGATAATTTCTGTGGAGCTGGCCTCATTCCAAGTTGGATTTTAAACACAGATTATAAAGCAAACACCATCCCCCACAAGTATTAAAGAAGGAGAAAATAACAGAACGGGGGCTGCAAAAATGGTCTCTATTGTGGGACCAAAAGCCGTCAATCATGCGGGTTGACAGGCATCACGGATTGACAGACAGGCCCTCTCTCCTGACTTCAGTTATCAAGGGGAATGGGAAAAGTGTCTGGAAGAACATGTGAAATTGCCGAAGTCATTACCAGTCACCAATTACCAAAGAAAAGATAACAAGGTGTATTTTAGAAAAATCGATGCAACAACATGCATTTCAATAAAGCGAGTTTTTTAGAACTTTGGAAAACAAAATGAACTATTTAGGGAATACACAATGGTTTTCGGTGAATACCAAACATCCTGCTTTGTAGATTCATCAATAGGTCCTTTATATTTGGGGCATGTATAGGGAGGGGAGAGCAAAGGTCATTCAACAAAAATCTTTCACTTTATTTCTCTAGATTGACCCAAAAGGGGAAAAAAAGAGAAAAACAAGATCCATCCAAAGCCCAGTGACCATCCCTCAATGTCTGGGATGGATAGCTCCCAAAAGAAAACCTGACCAAGGGATAAGTACAGAACTATTTTTTTTTCCTTTTTTTGCTTCCTGGCAGTTACAAATTAGATAAGAACACAGTCAGCTATGGAACCAGTCAGCAAGCTGTTACATGGGGTGAGGCATCCATCAGTTAATGCCACCAAAACAGAAACAAAACCTTTTGGGTGAAGGAGCCATAGGAAGGAACCAATCACATAATTGTCCACTGTGTTAGAGGGAGGAATTGTTCTGCCAGATACATTTTTTTTTAAAAATATTATCAGTGAGCATTGGTGAAGGTGGACTGAGGAGAACTTGAAACAGGGGTCTCAGGTTAGAGTCTCAGCTATTTCATTAATCCACTAGATCAACTTGAGTAAGACATTATCGTATTCTGGTCCTCAGAATCCTCCTCTGTAAAAAGAAGTGTCTGGATTAGCTAATCTAAAAGATCTCTTCCACTTCTCTATTCTAAATGCCCATCCTTCTCTGACAATTACTGTTTTAATGTTTCAGAGCCTAAATTCTCTTCCTACATTGGATTCTATGTTAAAAAATTCCATATTCTAAGATTACTTCCAATTCCATCACTGTATTCTACTACATACTTTAAAATGTCTACTAAATTTGGCAGTCTATGTTCTATGTTCTAATGATTCTTCAGAGTCCTTAGAAATTCTTTTCCCAAAGCCCTTAGAATTTTAAACTCATTTAGAACCTGAAGTTCTCTGATTCTATGTTCTAAGTTCTCTGATGTTCTACACCGTAAGGGCTCTCTCACCTCTCTTATTCAGTGTTATATGTTCTATGGCACTTTCTGCCTCAGGTTCTGAAATTTTGTGTTCTTAGTATGCTCTAAGTCTATATTCTATTTTCTGAGATACTTCCCATTTCTGATACTTTGCCCTCTGTATTCTTCCAGTTTTAACATTCTACAGATCTAAGTTCAGTTGTAGGTCTTCAGCAGCCTGGATTTAGCTTTAGACAAGAACATTTCAGGAGAAAATGAATGACTCTGGAATGACTCTAGGAAAACAAACTGGAGTTATACTCTCAAAAATTACTAAACTTGTAATCTGTAATAGATCTATATAGAAATCAAAGAAAGAAAAAGATCAGTAGATACCAAAAATATTGTATGAATTCTTTTGGTGGTGAGAAAGAAATGGAAAGCAGTGGGTGCTCATCAGTTGGGATATGACTGAACAAATTCTGGCATATGAATGGAATGCTACCATGTTTTAACAAATGATGAAAAAAGTAATTTCAGAGAAATTTGGGAAGACTTATATAGACTGATACAGAGTGACAATAATAGAACCAGGAGAACAGTTCATACAATAACAGCAATATTATAAGACTTCTGTATTATGACTATGGACAACCATGTCTTCTAGAGGGTCAGTGCTACTCGCTTCCCAACAGAGAAAATGGTCTTAGAACAAAATAAGATAAATGGTTTGACTTGGAAATCTTTGTTCTTTACTATGAATATTTGTTTTAATGACTTTGCTTTTTTTTTTCTTCCCCCTCCCCCCAGGAAGTAGGGGAAGGAAAAATAGGAAGAAGAGAAAAATAAATGTTTATTAATTTTTTATTTTATTTATTTAAGGCAATGGGAGTAAGTGACTTGTTCAAAGTCACACAGCTAGGCAATTATTAAATGTTTGAGGTCACATTTGAACTCAGGTCCTCCTGACTCTAGGACTGGTACTATATCCACTGTTCCACTTAGCTCCCCCAATGTTCATTAGTTTAAAAAAAAATTAACCAAAGTGAAAGCTCTAACCAGGACTTCTTAATCTTTTTTGTGTTGTAGACTCCTTTGGCTGATGAAACCTGTGAATCCCTTCTCAGAATCATATTTTAAAAATATATAAAATAAAATATTCAGGATTACAAAGATTATTGAAATGCTTTAAGTGGATTGCAATAATATCAAAATATATTTAAAAGTTTATGTACCCTTGGTTAAGAGTTGCTGATTTAATCCAAACCTTTCATCTTATTGAAAAGAAAATTGAGTCCCAAGAAAATGAATAGTTAAGGACACAGGAAGCAGCAGAACCCAGGTTCACACTCAAATCCTCTAACTCCAGAGTCCCTAAATACCATCAGCACATATCCTGTACAATCACAGAATCTAAGGGAGAGAAGAAACTTCACAGGGAAGCTAGTCTAATGTATATCTAAGCAAGAATTTCTTCTACAACATCATTAAAAAGTGTCTATCCATCTTGTGACTAAAGGCATCTTGTGACAGTCAGGCCTTTCTATTGCTGGACAGCTCCCACCAAGTGGGGAATTTTCCCCCTTTGGGCAATGAATCAGACTGTGCATTGTAACAACTAGATGTACTGAATTTTGGTCTTCTATGTAACTTTCAAGTGCTTCTATCTTACTTTCTCAACTAGATCACAAGCTCACTGAGAAAAAGGCTATTCGTTGTAATGCTCCCTGCAGTACCAAGTCTAGGGACCTGCATTCTAACTGATGGATTCTCCCTTTGGCTCTTGCTATATACAACAATTACCCCTGGAAGCAGAGATTGATAACATCTTTGCCTATAAGGGGAGATTGTTTATGAGAAGTACCTTCTGCCCATGATCCAGGAAGGAGGGGTCACTGGCGGGAATCACAATATGACCTCCATCACCAGGAGAGTGGCTAACCTGAGGCTTATTGAACCAAAGTGCTCAGACCAGGTGGGGAATTGAGGCACAAAAAATGGAGGGCTGAAAAATACATGAGGTACTTATGTAGAAGAGTTAGCTTCTTGTGTTCTATTTCTGTGTTGGATGAGTAGAGTAGGGAGATGATGATGGTGAGATGCATCAAAAAGTCTATTTCATGAATGTGTGTTTATACAGTCTTAATAAAGTCTTTATGCAAAATGTCTTCAAATATCCTTCTTTTTTAAATGTCTTCCTTAAAGAGATGGAGAACATCACTAAAAACAAATTAGACGATTTTGATTACATTAAGTTAAAAAACTTTTGCACAGACAAAACCACTGTAACCAAGATCAGAAGAAATGTAGTAAACTGGGAAACAATCTTTACAACTAATGTTTCTGACAAAGGACTCATTTCTAAAATATACAGAGAACTGAGTCAAATTTTTTTTTTAAAAAAGCCATTCCCCAGTTGACAGATGGTCAAAGGATATGCAAAGGCAATTTACAGAAGAGATCAAAGCAATCCATAGTCATATGAAAAATTGCTCTAAAATGTCTTCCTGAAAGATGAGGTTGAAGTCTCTTACACACCAATATTTATTGAAATGTTGAGGAAAGTTTAGTTCGTAGGTAGATTTAAAGATTATCAGAACTGAGAGAGATCTTAGAACATAAGATATTAAAGCTGGGAAGTACTTTAGAACCTAAGATGTCAGAGCTAGGAGGGGGTCTTTGAAGATTGAATGTCAGAACTGAGAGAGACTTCAGAACACAGAATTTACAATGTCAGAACAGTGAGGAATCTTAAAATAGAGAATATTACAAGATGGAATGTTAGAGTACAGCTAGGTGGCCCAGTGGATAGAGTGCCAGGTCTAGAGCCAGAAAGATCAGAGTTCAAATCTGGTATCAGATACTTACCAGCTGTATGACCCCAGGCAAGTCACTTAATCCTGTTTGCCTCAATTTCCTAATGAACTGGAGAAATGACAAACCATTCCAGTATCGTTGCCAAGAAAACCCCAAATGGGTCACAGCCAATTGAAACAAATGAACCACAAAATAAGTGTTATAGCCAGAAGGAACCCCAGAACAATGTAATGTTAGAACTGGAAAGCACTTAAAAGACAGATGAATGTTATAACCCAGAATTTTAAAAATGAAAAGAATCCTTATATATCCTATAGTTCAATGGCCTAATTTTAAGAAGAAATTGAAGAGTAAAATTTTTTATTGTAACTTACCTGTGATTACACAGAAAGTTTGAGGTAAAGTTAAGACTAGAACCTAGGTGTCCTGCCTCCCAATACATGAGGTTTTTTCCCCACAATGGAACCACTTTTTTTTGTCCAAGTGTCTTTTAGAGAAGGACAAAAAACATTTCTGGTAGGGTTTTATCATTCCCCTGCAATGCAAGTGGGTGAAACCCAGTTCCTAATAGGAATCCTTTAAGGATTAGAAGGAGGTAAGTTGGCAGTGAAAAAACTATCCAGGAATATCTAGACCTAAAGTTTTGTTGCTTATCTAGGATATGGAACTGAAAGAGAGTCAGGAAATACTTCCTAGTACAGTGAAGGAAAGAACTTTGAGCTTTTCCCCTACTCCTACTGAGGCAACTAAATCTATCCACCAATCAACAAACATTTATTAAGCAACTACTAAGTGCTGGGGGTTCAAGAGGAGGCAAAAACAGTCCCTCAAAAATCTTAAAAAATAATGAGGAGGACAACATGCAGACTAATATATATATATATATATATATATATATATATATATATATATATAGAGAGAGAGAGAGAGAGAGAGAGAGAGAGAGAGAGAGAGAGAGAGAGACAGAGAGAGAGACAGAGAGAGACAGAGAGACAGAGACAGAGAGAGAGACAGAGAGACAGAGAGAGACAGAGAGAGAGAGAGAGAGAGGAAATTATATACAGAATGAATAGGAACTAACTACTAATAGGAGGAAGACACTGGAATTAAGAAGGGTTGAGGAAGACTTCCTAAAGAAAGTAAGATTTCAACTGAGACTTAATAGGAGCCAGGGAGGTCAGTACTCAGAGATAAGAGAGGAGTGAACATCCTAGGCACCAGAGACAATTAGAGAGAATACCTGGAGCTGAGAAATGGAGAGGCTTGTTTGGATTCTACCAGGAAGTTAGTGTCACTAGATTGAAGATTCTATTTTGGGTAGTAAGGTTTCCAGAAGACTGGAAAGATAGGTTAGGACAGTTATAAAGGGCTTTGAATGGCAAACAGAGAATTTTATATTCAATCCTAGAAGCAATATGAAGCCACTGGAGTTTATCAAGTATGGGGAGGGGTTACCATGATTGGACTAAATCATAGAAAAATTATTCTGATGTGTGGAGGTGGGATTGTCTAGAGTGTGAGAGCTTTGAGTCAGAAAAACACCTCCGTAGGCTATTGCAGTAATCAAGGCATGAGGTGACGAGGTCCTGCTCTCAAAGGGACAGTGTCAGAAGAGAGAAGGGGTCCATTTTAAAGATGTTGCAAAGGTGAAATCAATAGGCCTTGGCATCAATTTGGATATGAGCATGAGAGGTGAGAAGTCCAAGTTGACTCCCAGGTAGTGAGTCTGAGGGATTAGGAGAATTGTGTTGCCCTCTACAAAAAAGGGGAAGGTAGAAAGTGTGGAGGGGGTTAAGGCAAAAGCTGACTAGTTCCATTTCAGACATATTGAGTTTAAGATCTCTTGGAATCCAGTTTGAGATATCTGAAGGGCAGTTAGAGATTGGAGGTTAGTAGAGAGACTGGGGGTTGGCAGAGAGATTGGGGCAAGACAGGTAGATTTGAGACTCATCTGCATGAAGGTGCTAATTAAATCCTTAGAAACTAATAAAATCACCAAGTGTATGTAAGGATGTAAAGGAAGAAGAGAAGAGGACTCAGGACAGAACTCTGAGGGGCACATATAGTTAGAAGACATGTTCTGGAGAAGATCCAGCAAAGGAGACAAGAGGAATCAGGTAAGAAGAGAACCAGGGTAAAGTGATGTCCTAAAAATCAAGAGAAAAGAAAATGTCAAAGAGAAGAGATGATCCCAGAGAGGTCAAGGAGAATGAGGACTGAGAAAAGACTAGTGGATTTGGCAACTAAGAAATCAATAGTAACTTTGGAGAGAACAGTTTTGGTAGATTGATAGAATAAGTGAGAAGTCAGATTGAAAGGGGTTAAGAAGAGAGTGAGAGGAGAGAAAGTGTAAGCATCTATTTGAGATAGTCTTTTCAAGAAGTTTGGCTACCATGAGCAGAAGAGAAATGGGATGTCAGAAGGAAAGGAAGAATCAAGTGAGTATTTTTTTCCAGGATGGGAAGATATGGGCATGCTTGTAGGCAGTATGAGATGGGGGTAGAGAGAGAGGGAAACAGACAACAACATCAGAGACAGAGACAGAGAGAGAGAGACAGAGAAAGAGAGACAGAGAGACAGAGAGAGAGAGAGAGAGAGAGAGAGAGAGAGTAAAGTGAAAAAGGATTCATGGACTTGAATAAGTTGAGGTGAAAGCCTTGGTAACAGGTAAGGTCACTTCATCACATGAGAGAAGCGTGACAGACAGAGGAGAAATGGTAGAAGGCATGAGTCACAAGAGATGAAGAGAAGGGGAGAAGAGCATGTTCATGGTGAATGGCTCCACGGTAGTCAGTACCTGGAATATGGGTCCCAGGGGCCAAGCTCAGTTAAGATAACAGATCTGTGTGCCCCAATGAATAACCACCAGTCATTTACTGAGAGGTGGGGGTTGCTAATGATGACTAATTTGCAACTTATTAAAGCTGTGGTAATTAAGAATATTCATTTGATCAAAAGCCATTTATTGCAATAGTGCGTGTAAATCTGAATAATTGTATTGTGCTCACGTATAAATTGACATGGTTGTCTATTGTGGGTCTATTGATGACGGTTTGCTACATCATTAATTGTTAAGAGTTTAGGGGTCTAATTTTAAACCCTTTTAATTCCATTTGAAATAATTGCCCTAATGAAATTCAAAGCACTCCTTGGCATTGAGCGGAGACGCTCCCTTGTATTGTTGCTCCTCAGTCCTGAACTAAGAGGTGAACGGTATTCTAGGGAATAACATTAACCCACCATGTTGCACCATCCCACATGCCCCTGGTGTTTCAGGCAAATCAAACCCATCCCTATTGTTTTAAACTGATTATAACCATCCACAGTTTTTCTCCCACATGAACCATCCCTTAGGATGAGATTGAGGAAAGGAATAAAGGTTTCCATAGTGGCTGAGGCAGGGCGATGTCAAGCACCTTTCATGGAAAACATCTCTTTAGGCCACAGAATAGTCCAAAGTTGAATCATGCAACTTGATTAAAACCATATATACCTATTTATAGTGACATCTAACCAATCTTCAAACCATTCTGGGTTAGGACCAGGAGACTTTAAAGTCTGGTTAGAGCTGGAAGGAGCTCTGCAATGAAATCAAATGATCTTCACTTTCTTGATGAAAAACCTGAAAAGGTAAGTGACCTGGCAAGGTAGGGTGAGATGGGAGACACACACAGAAACAGAGACAGAAACAGCAAGATAGGTACAGAGACAGACAGACACAGGCAGAGACAGACTCAGGCAGAGAGACAAAGACTGAAAAGCAGACATAGAGAAAGACATAGTCATATAGAGACAGAGAGACCACAGAAAGCAATAAAGACAGAGAGAGAGATACTGAAACACAGAGACAGAGACAGAAAGAGAAGCAAAAAAGAGATGTGTCTGTGTGTGTGTGTGTGTGTGTGTGTGTGTGTGTGTGTGTGTGCGCACAGAGGAAGAAAGAGGGAGGAACTGGAGATGAACTGGCAAAGAGCCAGAGTAAAGGGAGGACCTGTACCTGGGCCAATGTTTTGCCTGCCAGAAAAACACTTACTGTCCTATGTCCATCTTCCCTAAATCTTCCCTATTAATTCTGCTCTACATTTGTTCAATCTAAAGGAGCCCAGCAGTTTCTCAATTCAAACTATTCTATTCCTTACCATCAGATCTGACTGAGGAGCAGACCATTGAGATGTCATCTTGACCTTTCCTTGGAGGCATGAAAAGGCTTTGTCCCTGAGGTGTAGTGGGAAAGGATAGTTACTGAAGGACCAGGGCAAAGAAATGATGTGCATGACCTGGAAGTGACAGACTGCCAAACCCACATTAAGCTGAAGCACATGGTGATAAGGTATAATATTGTGTCCTTGGAATGGATCTCTTTATACTAAAGCAGCACCTGCAGAGTCCCTAGGGCTTCAGCAAAGTCTTTGCACCCTCACTAGCTGACAGAATGAGGCTGTCAGATTGAGAAGACACAATGGAAGAAGATGCCAGGGAGAAGTAAGGGAAAGCCAGAGCCCTAGGGGAGATACCTCCAAACTTTGGGTGGTGCAACATCATGAAGTCTGCTGTTTAGGAGGATCCTAGCCCATTTGTTCAGACATCCAAGCTTTAGTTACTGGAGACTTCCTTCTTGACACAGACAGATGGTGTCTCTCCTTTTCTTAAAGGGCCCTTAGGAAAGATTTTCCATTTTCTCCATATTCAGCATCTCTCAATCCTGATGGTAGAATGATCCAAGTCAAGTCAGTAAGCATTTAATAAGCATCTAATAATATCAGCACTGTACTAAGTGCTGGGGAGACAAAGACAAACACATAGTTCCTGTCCTCAAGAAGCTTTCAATATAAAGGGGGAGATAAGCATGTAAAAAACTAAGCAGATATAAGAGACAAGTAAAATAGATGGAAGGCACTTTCAGAAAGGAAGTCTAACAGCATCTGGGGAAGCTGGTGACACATTAGCTGAATCTTGAAGGAAGCCAGATAAACTAAGGAAAGGAGGTGAGGGGGCAGAGCATTTCAGGCAGAGGGGACAACTAATACAAAGACAGGAGTGATGGGAGAGGTTGTATCATGTTAAAGAAACTATAAGTAGGCCCGAAACAGAGAGTGCAAACCCCCTTTGTTAATAACAATGATTAGTCTAAAATCATAGCACTCTCATCATGATTTTAATAATACCCAGAAGATTCAAGAACTATCTGCATAGCCTTTTGAGGTTCTTAAAGGTCTTTCTTCCCAACTGTCTAGTTGGACTGAGAGTACTGGAGATTATCTACTGGACAGTAAGATAGGTTAAATATTATTGATCTCATTTTATAGGTTAGAAAGTTGAGGCTCTTTGAGGTCAAGTCATTTATCTTATTGTGTCTTAGAAAGCTAGCAAGCATCAGAACCTAGGTCCCTTCTACCCTTATGGTCTTCACTTTCCACTGCCTTTCAATAATGTGGGTACTTCTGCCACAAATATGAGTCCCAGTGACCTTCTGGTTTAGGACAGTTTGGATCTGTATCATTATTATGATGGATACTTTCCTCCAGTTCTTCTATTTTCTTGGGGCTTCCTTTATAGCATAGGATTGTCCCTCTGAGGTGACCAACCTTTGATTCTTCTGAGCAGCATTCCCCAACAAAAACTTGTCTAGTGTGCAAAAAAATAGTAGATCAATTCCTCCATGAGCTCACATACTACTCTGGTGAGACAATGTACATATTTAGACATATACAAAATATGCACAAAATAATTTGGAAGAGTTATCTGCTGAAGGGAAGAAGAAATGCTTCAGATAGAAGGCAGCACTCAAGCTGAGACTCAAAGGAAACAAGATTTGAAGGGGTAGAGGTGATGAGGGAGAGCCTTTCAGGAGTGGGAGAAAACTAGTGCAAGAGTATTAAATATGAGAAAGGAATACTGTGGATGAAGAACAATGAAAAGGCCAGTTTGGCTGTACCAAAGGGAAGGTCAAGAGATGTAATATGTTATAAAGATGAAAAAAACAGGTTGGGACCAGGTTGGGAAGGATTTCAATAAACTAAATGGAAGAGTTTATACATGATCCTACTGGTAATGGGGAACCAGTGGTATTTACTGAAAAGGGGATGGGCATGGCTAGACATGCATTTTAGGAAAATCATTTTTTTTCTGTGAATTTGATTTTCCACGATTCATAGCAATAGAGCATCAGTGGGATAAAATTGGTGTTAAAGCAATGGGCTATTTTAGAAGCAAGTAATTTGATATGATTGAAAGTATTTTTCAGATGATAATACTGATACTAATAATAGCAGAGATTGTGTAGTGCTTTAAAATTTGCAAAGCACTTTACATATATTATATCACTTGCTCCTCATAGCAGTGAGGCAAGTAAAACTAATTTTGTTATCGCAAATTTACTGAGGAAACTGAGACTTGGAGCAGTTAAGCAACTTGCTGAAATGAGATCCAGGTTGATGTCCTAATATTTCTTTCTGGGTCCAACTCACTTCTCATATAAATATTTATGTAGATAGATATACATAGGTGGATAGATATAGATAGATAGGTGGATAGATTTAGATAGGTAAGTTACAGATATAGATAGAATAGACATAGATAGGTAGAATAGATAGCTATAGATACATTGATAGATAGCTGACTAGACATACATATAACAGGATATTTTTGATCTCTAAGAAGATCAAACAGGGAGGTGATGCCATGACATGAATATGAATTGGATTGGACATATGATTGGACATATGAATTGGATTTGAGTGAAAGGTTGCTTTGCTAAGTCACCAGCTTCACTTTCTCCTTTGCATTCATCCAGTGATCAGATATAAATCAGGATGAATGGAGATGGCACTGGATGCGAGGCAGAGTTAAATGACTTGCCCAAGATCACATAGCTAATGTCATGTATCTGAGGTTAAATTTGAAATCAGATCCTCCTGACTCCATGACTGATGCTATATCACTATACCTCCTGAATATGGTTGGATTCTACAAAAGTCAGCTCAACAAAATACACAGCAAAGTAGAAGAAATGAATCCATACAGACTAGGGGTATGTGTGGCAATGGTCGATTGCTTAGATTATGCCATTTATAATCTAAGGCATTCAGAAGGCCTGGTTTCACATCTTAATCTGACTCTTTGCCAACTGTGAAACCATGGGGAAATTATTTAATTTTTCTGAGTCTCAATTTCCTCATCTGTAAAATGATGAAGGTTCCCTCACATTCTAAATCTATGATCCTATGACAGGAAGCTCTTAGTGACAATAATAATTCTGCCTAATCTTCCTAATCTAATCTACTTTGAGCCTAGCACATTGCTACCTGCAGTACCTGTCCAAAATACACAACTGTTGGAATAATTTGACAGGCTGCCCATCCAGCTCTATGGCATAGTCTGTGCATTTATTAACTCAGAAACAGTTAACAGTTATAGTATGGTAAAAATAATAGTCATGGGACAATAATGAATATGATAATAATAGTACTATAATAACAATATATCTGTTATCATATTAGCACTATAATATTACTATCAACTGCTATAACAATGGGACTATAACAATATTAGCATTACAACAATGGTATTCTCTAAGAGATACAAATGGAAAGACCACTGAACTTGGAATCAAAAGACTTGTTTTGAAATCAGTTCCTGAAATTTACTAATTGTAAGATTCTGGGTAAGTCCTTTAGTCTCTGAAATTCCATTTCCTCATCTGAAAAATGGGGGTGATGGTAATTGTACTACTTGCTTCACAGTGTCATTGTGAGAAAAGTGTTTTGTAAACCTTTAAAGCTATCTAAATATGACTTATTAATCAGGGATGTGTTAGAGCCAGCTTGAATTGAATCCCATTGTTAAATTCTCATTTCAAACATTTACACTTTGAAAATTAGCAAATACTATAAATTAGGGCTTTATTTGTTGTTTTGTTAAATGTCTAGATGTAAGAGTATGTCAATAATGTAGGTTAAACATAACATTGTGCCATCTGCACATTTCCCCTCAGAGATATGGTTGTTAAACATTTAACAGCTCACCTCTGATTTCATTATTATTATTATTATTATAGTCATAAGAAAAGTTCTATAAATTATAATAACTGTACTTTTAAATCACTTGGAAGTTTTTTTTTTACCAATATAACATGCATATCTTATTTAAAAAACATTTTATTGATGCCTTTTGGTTCTTTACACTACTGAAATTTCTTACGCTCCTCTAGCAAGTGAATTCTCTTTTGTATCAAAGAAAAACAATTAGACAAAACTATTGACCAAATGGATATGTATGATATCATACACAACATAATGCTATCTCTCCATCACAGAGGCTCTTAACCTTTTTTTTTGGATATGCATCATAAATTCATTTGGCAACTCTAATGAAACCCATGGATCCCTTCTGATAATGTTTTTAAATGCATAAAATAAGATACATGAAATTACAAGGGAAACAAATTATACTGGAATACAATTATAAATTTTTTTTAATTTCACCAACCCCAGATTAAGAACTATTGGATTGGGTAGGTTTCATCATCTATTTTCCAGGACTTAGATTGATTATTATAATTAATATGAATTCCCACTGCCTCTTAGTGTTGTTTTCATTTAGAAAGTGAATACTTTCTTCAAGAAGTGAGTTGGAAGGTGCTGGATGTCATGAATACCAAACATCACAAAATGAAATTGATTATATCTTAATAGACAGCAAATGACTGATTACAAATGTGGGAGTAATTTTTGAATCAGTTGTCTATGTGTAGTTAGACCATCAACTGATTAAAACAAAGGTAAAAATCAATACCAAATTAGAAAAAAGGATAAAGATAAAAAGACCTTACATATTATTTACATAGTATGTTCTAGTATGATCTATTTAAACAATCTGTCAATTCCAAAGGATAATGGCAACGGTGATTGGATAAAAGTAAAGATATTGCCTCTAACATACATTATTTTGAGAAGATTAATGAATACAAAATGGTCATCACAACCATAAGGCCAGAGGAACCTAGAAACTGCATTGGCCAATAAGCACTTGATTTCTCTGCCAAGAAGAAAGATGTGGTAGTCAAGAATAAGACTGCTTTCAAATTTATTTTCAAAATATCAATAGGGATGACAGAAGATTAATAATAGCACTTTATAAATCACAAAAAGGAATTGAGGGGAAAATGAATTAATGAAGAACAGTATCACATAATCCAGATTATACTGATAGTATTTATACAGGAAACACAACAAATAGGATAACAAATAGAAGAGAGATGGTACAGACTTGCTGTTGTTTCTATGGCAATTTAGTTTTATCAGTGACAATAGTAGAATCGCCATATATTGTCCTATTCCCTTAATATTTTATGTGCTATATGAGTAAGAAAGTCAAATTGTTAAAGCTCTACAAAAGAACCTGACTTCTCTTTTCTAACCTGTTTCAAGTCCAGATTCTTCTTTCAAAAAGTATTTTATTACAAACTTAAATATCAACAAATACAAAAATTTCAATCTATAAAGAAATGAAGGATTATATATAAGACTAGTATAGTTTTAAAAGGACATATTAAATTTAGTGTAGTTATAGCAAAATTACCCTGCTTATTTGTATCTTCCCCCCCCAATAATACATTCTGAATTTCCTTCTGACTAGTCCTCAAGGAAATCAAAACTTTTGTGACAGTGCTATAGTCACAACACCCAAAATCATGTTTAGATAGCTCTCTCCATGGCTGAATTTGCTTCTTGTACACTCTTGATTATATCTCCATTACATATGGAAAAAAGTCTTAAATCTATCCTATTTTGTTCCAGAGGAGAAACTAAGCACAAAGGCTGATAGTTACAATGTGGCAGATTTCAGTTCAGCATAATAAAGAGATGTCCTAAAATGGAATAGACATCCTCGTAAGGTAATGTGTTCCCATAAATAGAGGAATTCAAGCCGACTGTCTATATATTTGTAATGAATTTCATAGTATACATATCTCTGAGAAAGAGGTTTAGATGAGCTTTAAAATCCTATGATCTTGTAATGCCAAAGCACCATGATCCGATGGATAATATCACTGAATTTGGAGTTAAGGGAAACAAACTTGAATCCCTGGTTTGTCTCTTTTTCATTTATGTTGGCAAGTCACAAAACCTCTTTGGTTCTCAATTTCCTTATCCTTAAAAGGGAGAAGTTGGATTAGATGACCTCTAGTGAGCTATGCTGTTTTTTTCCCTTTCCAAGTCTCAATTTTCTCATCTCAATACCTATCCTACTTCCATCAGAGTATCAAATATAATAATGGATGTGAAAGTGTTCTCTAAATTGTAAAGAAATGTATTCAAGTTCATTGGTGTTGCCTATAGTACCACTCTGCTATAGATTCCCTTTTTTGCCCCTTTTGCATCTCATATCCACTAACTAAGGATCTGGCAGATGCTAAATTCAGAGATGTTCATAAGCTAGACTCACTCTCCCTATCAAATCTTATTTCCCATGACCCCTAAGCACATATATTTTGCAACCTTCATTCTGGCCAAGTAAGTTATCTACTGTTCTTTCATCCTTCTCCTTTTTCCTTCTCATCAGGCACAACTCCTACTACAATGTATTTAGTAATTCATGCAATAAGTATTTATTGTCTACTTTGTGTAGAATCCTATGCCTTATAATGGAAGATGTATAAAGTAGAGTTAACATATGATTCCTGCCTTCATGGAGCTCACAATCCAAAGGAAAGCTTGACATATACAATGATCACTATATTATTAAAATATGTGTCCATTCTTGATTCTATGCCTTTACTCATTTAAAAAATCAAATAAAAAGGAGGCAACAGGGAGAAACTGAAAGATTTTAGGCAAATCATTGAACTTCTCTGGACCTGAATTTTTTCATCTCTCTCTAAAAATGGGAGCTTCAGATTTGAGGTTTGGAGTTAGAAGTTCTGGATTAAAATCTTGACTCTGCTACTTACTACCTTTGTGATTTTTGATGTCACATTACCTCTCTGGGTCTCAGTTTCCTCAGTAGTAAATGAGAAGGCTGAATTAGTTGACCTTCAAGATCTCTTCAACTCTAAGTCTGTTCTTTATGAAATTGAATCAAATCAACAGATACTTACCATGTATCACTTCTATGAGTATAACTACATGTTTCCCTCCCTCTTTTCCTCAGAATATTCTCCCTATTCCTTTCCTAGCTATTCAATTCTATCCATCCTCCATTCCTATGTCTTCTGCCTATACCTTCCTACACACTTCAATCCCACAGTGATTTATCCCTTCCTTGAATTCCTTAAGCCATTTACAGTCTCTACCATATAACCAAGCACTTTATTGTTTTCTGTGAATGTTTCTTTATATACCATAAATATTGATAATTAATGTTTGTCCTTTGTTCTCAAAGAAGACCATGACATTAAGGAGGTGATATCATGGCATGCACATGAATTGAATTTGAGTGAGGGAGTGCTGCCCTAAGTCACCAGCTTCACTTTTTCCACTGGAGTCATCTGGGTCCAGTGGTCAGATATTGATCAGGATGACTGGAGATGGCCCTGGATGTGAAATAATCAGGGTTAAGTGACTAAGATCACACAGCTAGTTAGGAGTCAAATGTCTGAGCTCAGATTTGAACTCAGATCTCCTGACTCCAGGGCTGGTGCTCTATCCACATTAAAATTTGTAAATATATTAAAAGGATAATTGAAGAATTCCTGAACTTTAATCTATGAGACCACCGATAAGTCATTTAATCTTTCTCAGTATTAATTTTCTCATCATTTTACTGTTAATGTGTACCATCCTATGGTTGTTATGAGAATCAAATAAAATACTGGATGTGAAGAACTCAGAAATTATAGAGCTATTAAAACTAAAAACTATACTAAGACTGTCTATCATCTATCTATCTATCTATCTATCTATCTATCTATCTATCTATCTATCTATCAATATCAGCTGCTATTACTACCTTAGTAGTCAGGTTCATACTTCTATTGTTTTCATCCAGGGTCTCTAACTTAGGATCATAACAGAGAATCAAAAATGTTGAGTTGGTTGATCAGTTGATTAATTGATGGGTAGAAACTAGGTCCCAAGGCCTTTAGAATTCCAGATTTTAGTAGCTGGTGAAGACTTGAGTTCAATTTCAGCTGATATTGTGGCTGTTGCTTACACAAAAGAACTTTCTCTTCCATGCCTTTGCCCATATTGTCATTCAAACCTGGAATAAGCTCACTTCTACTTTCTAGAATCCCTAATTTCTTTTACAGTGTAGGTCACTTCCACCTTCTGCATGAGGCCTTTTCTCAGGCAGCTATATATCTTTTCTACCCAGCTGCTAATTGCTTCTTCCCTATTATTCATGAAAATTGGCTTATATTTATTTTGTAAATATTTCTATAGATTTTTTTTGCAATATTTACATGTCTATGAATTTTCTTCTCTGATATAAGCTCCCTGAGGGCAAGAATAGTTTCATTTTTGTTTCTGTATATCTTAGTGCCTAGCAAAATGTCTAGTTCTTGATGGTTGCTTTAAAATGTTTGTTGATTGATTCATTGCTTCGTACCTGTGACCTTAGACAAATCCCTTCATCTTTATGGGCCTCTATAAGATGAGGGAACAACACCAAATGATCTCTAAGGTCCCTTTTCACTCTTCTATGATTCTAACTTTCCTGGGTAGATTCTTACATTGCTCAGTACCTGACCTATCCATGAATAGCTCAGGAGAAAGAGATGCTAGCTGTTCCTCTGGGGTAACTAGGTGGCACAGTGGATAGAGTCCTGGACATGAGTTTAAATCTAGTCTCAGATATCTGTGACCTGGGCAAGTCTCTTTTCTCACTGAAATAGTAACCCCAGTTTTCCTATCTGTAAAATGAGCTGAAGAAGGAAATTACAAACCACTTATAAATGTGGCAAGAAAAATTCCAAATGGGAACATGAAAGGTCTGAAATGATTGCACAACAACAGCCCTTCCTTGAATCCAAGTAGAGTTATAACTAGGTGAGATTACTAGAAATCTGCCTCAGCACAACTGGGAAACAGCCTCCAAATTATCAAGCCCAAGTCATTTATTTTAAGGATATAGAAATTTATGCTCAGAGATTTTCAGCAAATTTTTAAGGCATCAAGAGCCTATAGTTCTTCAGCAGGATAGATACTTAGCATCTACTTAACAAGAATAGTTAAAACAGAAAGCTACCTGGTTGGAGATGAGAAAGATGAGATGGAAGATCCTCTCATAATGCTCCCTGCTCCTGCCCAGCTGTGGTCACATGGTGCTATTCCATGACCTCTGACTTTCCACTCAAGAGGCAGTATTCTTGCCACATAGACAGAACAAAATGTACCACTTGCTAGAGATTTGTGGAATGAACTCACCTTGGATGGAAATTCTTAGTAGCAGTCTTGTACCCAATCATAGCTTTCTGATCCCCAGAGGTACTAAGGGGCAATGAGACAGATAACCTGCAAGAAAGGTCTGCATCTATCTCTAGACTGATGTTTAATTCTGTACCTTGGCCTCCAAACAGAGGCCTTTCAGTCACCAAATAATGTGATCAAATCCAAGCTTCTTTCCATACAATTAGGAAACAGAACAGGTTACAGCACAAGAATGCGAGACCTCCAGAGCAGCTCAAAGCTAATTAATTTCTATTACAAGTGAGAGAAGAACCACTTAACATGTCTTTTCTTATTCAAATTGCCATTGACGGCACCTGCTTTTTTATTCTTGGGAAATCCTGCTACAATACTGGTTAAATTATGTAAGACTGTAGAATTTATGAAGATAAGGCAATTAGCATTACAAAAACAATTCCGGGTTACAATTTATGGTGAAAATAGAGTTATGATGCTCTGCTAAGCGACCGGTGATGCATCACATATTTAGTTAATCCTTGTTGTAGTTGTGGAAATTTAAGGCTAAACGGTGTAATTATGTGGGGGTAATTAATTATTTTGTTTCATTCGATAGCATTCCATCTCCTCATTAGGAAAAGAGGCACCACTGTGGTGAGGAGCAGAGGTCTGTCCTGGAAGTCAGGAGCCCTGGGTTCCAAAATTGGAATCCACATTCTAGGTGTGGGATGTTGAGTAAATCATTTCTCTCACAGATTCATTTTCCTCCTCCACAAAATGGAAATAACAATCCCTGCCCTGCCTACCTCAAGGTTGTTAGAAGGTTCAAATGGAAGAATAAATGTAAAGCTTTTTTTTATGAAGTAAGTAGTTCCCTACAAAAGAGTGGAGGATAGGAAACCATGAGATTCTGAGGACCCAAGGAGGAATGATTCTGCTGAGAAAGAAAAGGATTAGAAACTGATGTGGATGCACAGGGAACTCGTCAGTCAACTTAATTTTAAATGGAAATGAATAGAAGATTCATTAGTACCTAGGTGACTTTGTGCAAATCCCTTCATCTTTCTCTGTGTCTCATTTTTGCAATCATAAGATGAGGGAACATCAGACTCTTCTCTAAGCTTCCTTTTCACTCTTATATATTTATAAAATCTCCTAGGTAGACCAGAAAGATGAGGTTTTTGAAAATGGGTATTTTAAGAACCACGTCAAAGAAAAAAATCAAGTCTGATGATTATATATACAAAGGTTGACAAAAAGATTTTTTAAGAACTATGTTGGTTTGTATATATATTTTGTATCTTAAAGTCTTTCAAAGTCTGGGATATATTTTGTCTTTACAATAAAGACACAATTTTCTTTTTCACATTTGTTCTGGCTTTGATTAGTGATGGATTTCACAATTTTTGTGGGTTTTTCTTTTATCTTTCTAGGAGGCAACTAGCGGCATAGCAGATAGAGAGCTGGGCCTAGAGTCAGGACAATTTGAGTTTAAATCTAGTCTTTAACACTTAACTAGCTGTGTGACCCTATGCAATTTATTTAACCTATCTGCCTCAGTTTCTTCTTAGTAATTACCTTCGGGGGGGGTTGCTGTGATGCTCAAATGAGATATAATAATTGTAAAGCACTCAGCAAGGGCCTGGCACATGGTAGGCACTCTCCAAATGCTTATTCCATTCTATCTTGCTAGCATCACTCATTATCTTGATTAAAAAATGAAATCTATTTTAGGAATAAGAGGAAGATCAAAGAAGGCATGTCTCAGTTGATGGTGACTGGTGACAGAGAGAAGATAGAACTACTTAATTCATTTTGCAGAGAATAATTATTTGTGGGCTGTGAAGGTAGAAGAAAAAGAGTTAACAGAGAAGTTAACCCAAGATATGCAAGGAGATAGTGAACATTTGGCTACCCTCAGTGAATAGGTTATTGGATTCATAGGAAGCTATAACTTAGAGCTTTACAAATTTCTCAGAAGACCTGCTTTCTGAGTTGCTATCAAGCATCTTTAAAAAAATCTTGGAGGGGTGATTCTGAACTGAAGATAAGAGATCATTGCCTTAATTTCTGGCTTTTAAAGGAGACAAGGGAAGAGGGTAGAAGCTTTACACTCTTCATTGATGAGCTTGACTTCAATCAATGATAATATTCTGGATTTTATTACCAAAGGTATGGTTTGTGAGCATAAGAAAGGGAGTTCTGATTACTAAGAGCCAACATGGGTTCATCAAAGAGAGATCATGCCAAGCTAGCCTCATTTTCTTTTTTGACAGGTAGTCAAAACTAGTCATTCATGGTCATACAATAAAGTAGAGACAGTATTTTTTTGTGTCATGGAATTAATGAAAATATTAAATTTCCAATAGAGATTAGAGAAAGTAAAGATACCATATTTTCTTATCCAGATTGATAAACCCCTTTAGGGTTTGTGGAACCCAGGCTTATAACCCTTGCCATAGACAAATATAGTTAGACTATACTTATTTTATGATATCCTTGCTATGACAAGATGGAGCAATAAAGACTAGCACAGTAAAATTGATGAAAAAAATGGTTGAATCAGTGGATACAAAAGTGTTAATTAGATAGATGTCAACCTGCAGGATGGAAGTGAAGTTTCTCAGGGATCTGTCCTTGGTCCTATTCTGCTTAACATTCAGGGGGGAAAAAATTAGTGACTTGGCTGAATGTACAGATGGCATGCTTCCCAGATTCTCAGCTTGCACAAAGCCGGGGAGGATAGTTAAAATGTTGTATGACAAATGGGATCTAGAAATATTGCAACCAGAACCATGTGCTCAGATTCAGATAAGGGACTCCAAGTGTGGCAATGAGTGGACATTTAATAGAGATTTGTGCAAGGACCTCTGCATGGAATAGAAAGAAAAAACAACTGTGGCAGAATAGAGATGGCTTGAAAAGGCTATGGTTCTCAAGTTGAGGGGTTGAGAGAGGAGGAAGGGGAAAGAAGGGAGAAAAAAATGGAGATACAGAGACACAGAGACAGAGAAAGAGACAGAGAAAGAAATGAAGAGAGAGAGATGGTCAGAGAGAGACAAAGAGAGAGTCAAAACATTTATTAAGCATTTACTATGTTCCACAAATTATGCTAAACATTGGGAAATATAGAAAAAAGGCAAGCAATTCAGTTCTTGCCTTCAAGGACTTACATCATAATGAAGTATATCTATCTATCTATCTAATATAATGTAATATAATATGATATAATATAATCATATGCTCTATAATAGAGTATATCTATATATGGTTTATTTACATGTATTGGCATATGTGTGTATTTGTGTGCATACACACAAAAACATGCAAACACATGGTATCCAACCTGATAAAATATAAACTCCCTGAGGAAGGGCATAGGCTCTTAATTTTTTTTACCTCTGTAACCTCAGTTCCAAGTACAATATCTAGCACATATATCACTAAATAAATGCTCACTCCCCCTCATTCTTTAAAGTCCAAAATATACAATTTTCTAAATTTGCAGTTCCTGCAGTTCTGACCTCACAAAGCCCTTTATTTGCAGCTTTCCAATTCACTTATCTGCTATTATTCTTGTATGATCATCATCTGGATTTAGAATTTGAAGAGACTTTAGAAGCCCTCAAGTCCAATGCTTTTATTTTACTGCCAAAGAAGAAGGTGAAGAGAATTTTGGTAATTTGCTTGGGGTTCACATGAGTATTAAGTATCTGAGATGGGATTCAAATTCAGGTCTTAGTACTCCATCTAACTGTCACCTAGCTATCTCTAGATCATCTAATCTAATCCTTTGGTTTTACAGAGGAGGAAACTGAGGTCCAGAGAGGGTTAGGAATTTGCTTAACAACACGTGAGCTAATTTCTGTTTCCATTATTCCTTGATATTCTTTGCTTCAGCAGATGCTCAGCTATTCTCTTGGGCTTATATCATGACCACCTTCACTGAGATCACTTCCTCACCACTGCCAAGGACCTGCTTATTAAAGCACCTCTGTCTATTGACAGAGCCCAGCAACAGGATGCAGGGGATATCCTGGGGCTGAGATCACCATTTAGTACAAGATTCTGGCAGCTGCAGTGAGGTTTGTGACTTCAAAAGCAATTGCAGGTCATTAACCTATCATTCCTCACTCTCTCTACACAAAGCAGAATTAGCCCATTCTGCAGATGACCAAACCGGTTCTTGGAAGGGAAGCATCCAGCTTCAGACCATAGCCAGGAGGCAGGGAATGCCAAGGCAAGGACCACAAGCTCTAGGGCTTCCTGTGTTGTCTTCACATTGCTAGGGCATGTTGAATGTGCTGGAAAGTAAACATTTAAATTCAAGCCAACACTAACTTTATGGGCTGCTAGAGAATAGATCCAAGATAGAAAAAATCAAAAGGAGAAATCTTTGGGGTAAGGAAGAAAGGGGGAAGTTCTTCTGCTTCTTTAAAATCCAAAATATAATATCAAAAAGATCAAAAAAGCTTCCTACCCCCAGGCCACAATCCCTGTGCCCACCTCACAGAAGAAATTCTGCATAATTTTCTGTGACCATGAACCAGGCAATTTATTTGTCTCAGCCTCAGCTTTCTCATCTGTAAAATGAGTCTAATAAATCTTACACTTAGCTCATAGAATTGTAGTTATGAAAGTGCTTTCTAAAACTAAAAGAACTACATAAATGCTAGTTATTATTACATTTTCATCATTCTGATAGTGAAAAATCTCTTCCATCATTTCATTCGTGAATGTATTCTTTCCATCAGGATAAAAATTCTAGTTATACACACTTTTTCACTCTCTATGATTCTTACCCACTTTTTCATCATAAATTCTGTGAAGCATCTGACCAATACACCAGAGGTCTTTCTTTGGGTTGTACAATCTTGAATATCAGGGCAAGTTTGGGGCTGTCCATTGATCAGATCTCACTCTCACTCCCTCACTTGCTCATTTCTTATCCCAATCTTACATAGAATTACATAAGAGATTAGCATACCATAAAATTAGACCTGTGGAACTTCAGGGGCTATCTAGCCAAAACCACTCATTTTAGAGAGAGGAAGCCTAAAGAGGTTGACTAATTTACTGAAGGTCAAATGGGCAATAAATGACAGAAGCAAGATTTGAAACTAGTTTCTCTGATTTTGATGTTGATGAAGATGTTAAATAACATATATCCCTAGGGGTCCCTTGGATTGACATTGAACTTGAACCATTATCAGTTCTTCTTGAATTCCAGCTTTCCAAAGACAATGATGAACTCACTACTATTTCAGCCCACTCTGTATACAAAAGGAGGATATTGTTGTTTATTAATATTAATAATAATTAAAATAATAATAACAATGGAAATAATAAATGAAAATAAACTATAGTATATTACTAATAATGAGAGGCAGTATGGAATGATGATGATGATGATGATGATAATGTTGCTAATGAAGATGATGTTGGTCCTTCATTTTCAAAGAATACCATGACAACAGAGAGACAATGCCATGACATGCACATGAATTGGATTTGAATGAGCGGGTGCTGTACTAACACACCAGCATGACTTGCTCTTCCAGAGCCATCTGGGTTCAGTGACCAGATATAAAACAGCATGACTGGAGATGGCCCTGGATTTGAGTATTCAGGGTTAAGTGATTTGCCCAAGGTCACACAGCAAGTAAGTGTATGATGCCAGAATTGAACTCAGGTCTGGGATCTTAAGGAATTTCAAACTTCTCAAATAGTTATGATGTAGCAGCAGAGAAACAAAGAACTGATTTATCTTGGTTGTCTCTAAAGAGTCAAGTTTGGAATAATAGAGACAATACCCTCTTTATTATTCCTTAAGATCTCAGATAGTGTTTCTTCCTTCAGAAATAGTTTAAGTAGGATAAGAAGGTGGATTAATATCATTTTACATTGGTCCCAACCAAGCTTTGCTCTCCTTTCCATCACATTCACACCAGCCTCCAGTACTAGAACTATAGTCAGAGGATTTAACCCTTTCATCTCTGTATCATACACAACCTTATCCTGTTATGATTGGTATGTCTTAACTATACCTTGCACTACTCCTTAGCCATCATCTCACTAGCTACCTAGCTCCTCCATCCATCACAACCACCCAAATTTTAGAACTATAATAAAATCACTATTAACTTTATTTTTGAAAAATGTGTATATGTCAACCTATTCTATTATTTTACTCATCAGATAACTTGCCAAATCAAAGTACCCATTTCCCTGGCTAGAACTCCTCTATATGTATTGTGTTATAGTTGATAGAGTGCTGGACTCATCTTCCTGAGTTTAAATGTAATCTCAGATTTGTGATCCTGGGAAAATCACTTAACCCTGTTTACCTTGGTTTCCTCATCTGTAAAATGAGCTGGAGAAGGAAATGGCAAACAACTTTAATATCTTTTGTCAAGAAAACCCCATAATGAGGCTCACAAAGTACTGGATGTGACTGAATAACAATAATTAGAATAGAAGATCCAGGAGGCAGAGACGGTTTTCACTTGGGAGTAGGGATGGGTTCTCATTGATTAACACAATGATCAAAGTGCTTTTCATTAATTTCCAACAAATGGCATTTAGAGTTGGAAGTTACCTTAGAAACTGTCTAGTCTAATTCTCTTTCTTTTTACAAAGGATAGAATGAGTTAACATTCTTCCTAAAAATGTGGTACCCAGAACTGAATTCAGTACCAGATGCAGTCTGACCACAGATATATAGAAATCTCTGAGTATGAAAATCTACATCACAGGTGCCATGCTAATTCTTCTATTTGGTATTTAAAGCCCTTCCACAATGGACTTCAGCATTTTTGTCCAGACATGTTTCATGTTATTCCCTTTCACACACTCTTTGTTTCAGCCAAATGAGTCTACTTCTTGTTCTTCCCACATGCTTCTCCATTTCTCATCTTTTTACTTTTTTCCAGAATGCACCCTTATGTCTAGAATGACCGCCCTCTCCATCTCTGACTCTTCAAAACTCAACTCCAGCACCATCTTCTACTTAAAGTCTTCCTTGAATCCTCTCCCCAAATTGCCTCATATTTATCTTATTCCTATTTTGTATCTACTTACATGCATATGTGCTACTCTTTGAGAAAGTAAACTCTCCTAGGGCAAGGACTGTTTCATTATTGTCTTTGTTTCTCAAGCACCTGGCACAATATGGTAAGCACTGAACAACATCCCCTTTATTAATAGATTGAGTAAGGTTCTATTACTTTGTACCCTTCAAGTATAAAACTCAGAGAAGGATGTGGGTCAAAGCATTTATCTCCTCTTTATGGAAATAATAATAATAGCTAGATTTTATTTAGAGATTAATGTTTACAAGTCACTTTATATATTTTATCCCATTTTCTTCTCATAATAACTCTGTGATATAGGTACCATTATTTTCTCCATTTTACAAATGAGGAAACTGAGGTTTCTAGAATCTTTATTTTGAGGAAAGACTCCCAAACCCACCAATTCTCTGGTCTATGCCACATCAGACCTCAGCTTTCTTGTGACTTCTGACCTGCAGGATCCTTCTCCCATAGGCAAATTCTTCCTGGAACCTCCATCTTGTAGAAGGGTGCCAGAACAGCCATCCCTGATTCTCACCCTGGTACCTTCCTCTTTTCCCTTTATTTTTTAGCTCCCATTTTCCATTTCTTCTCTCATTAGAATGCATGATCCTTGAGGGCAGAAAATATCTTTCTTTTTTGTTTACATTTGTATCTCCAACAGAGTACCCACCAGTTAGTTAGGACTCAATAAATAATTAGTGGCTATTGAATGAATGACTGAGCCAGTAAATGTGTGAAGTACAATTAGAACCCAGTTCTCACCTGATTAGGAATCAAGTGCCCCATCCAGTACTCCACACAGCCTCTGCAGGTATCTTTTAAGATATTTTTTACATCACAAAATTTTAACAGCACACTTCTATCCCAGCTCTGCCCTGGTTCTCCATGCTTTTCCACCTTAGAGTCAGTAGCCTTCTCTCATTGAAGAAGTCACCCCCAACTCCATATGCTAAGCTCCTTTCGGGACCACTACTTCAGAAAATACCCACTGGTTAAGTATCTATTGGGTGAAGTTATTAAGTACCTACAATGTGTTAGAAGCTTTCAAATATTTCATCTTTACAAAAAACCTGGGAGATATATGCAATTATTAACCCCATTTTATAGTTGAGGAAACTGAGGTGGACAGAGGTGATTGGTTTTGTTGGGAGATTTTTGATGACAATGCCATGCAGTTGTCTGAGGTTGGGTGGATCAGGTCTTCCTGACTCCAGACCCAGCTTCCTATCCACTTTACCACCTAGCTGCATCTGCTACCTAGATTATACATTGTGCTAGATGCTGGGGATTTTAAAAAACAACAATGAAAGAATCCCTGTCCTCTGGGAATTTACTTCTGACCAGGAGAGTTTCTCTGTCCCAGAGCCAACTGCATAGCCCATCTTTTCACATTCAGTGCCTGCCTGGCTCATCATTTCTCGTTTCCACTCCCAGAAGTGGCTCCTCATCGCGTCTTTCAGTGCCCCAGAACCAGGGCTGTAAAGGGAGCTAGGCAAGGCACCCCCAGCACTTTGACAAATAAAACTTTGAAATACTGCCTATATAATGAGCCTTCCCCATAAACCTACAGCTGCTAAACGGCCTCACCAGAGTGTAATTGACCAGCGATTAACGTTACTTAAAAGCTCGAGCCATAGGCATCTCAGACATGAAAGTAGAATATTTTCTGGGTTTTTTTTAAAAAGACATTTGTAAAGTTTGACCAAAGTGCTTCTTATAATCAGTGTGGATTGTTCCTTTGAACATCAGGGACCTGGGAGTTCTGTTCTCTTTTTAGCTGGGGTTAATGAAAGCAGGCAATTCTCTCCTGGGGAAGTGTGGCTTCTCCTGGGTTCTGGCTCACATTAGCTCAGGGGTTCAGTGATACTTTTCACCCGATCCTCTGATGGGGAATGCCAGGCTGCTGAACTGAGATTCCTTTAAAATGTTAGAATCAATTGATCAGTCAATGTCTCCGATATGCCCAGGCATCATGATAGGTTATGGAGATAGATGGGGAAAAAACATAAATAAAGAAAGCATCCTTGCTCTCAGAAGTACACACTGTCTTGGGGAATAGTTGGAGCCGTTGCATTCTTCTTTGTCACTGGACAAAGTCATTTTCACACTGATTGACTCTCAGAGTTTTCCTTTGGTTTCTCTGGGCTCCCGATCCAGATTGTTAGTGGTTCTGGTTTCTCTTTCATCGGTTTACTCACTTGAGTCCACTTGGCAGAAGCCCAGCTAGATGGACCAAGAAGTGAAGAATGCTCTCAAATCACAATTTAAAAAGCAAATTCAATTAGTGGGAGACCCTCAGACATAATACCAAAAGGTAGAGACTCCATGTATTGGAAAGAACTTTGGAGATAATCCATCTAATTTATCACTCTCCCATTGTACAAAAGGGAAAACTGAGTATCCAAATTATTAGTTCTTGCCCTCCTGAAATTACTTTGTACTTTGTTGTTTGTATATCTGGGCAACTAGGTGGTGCAATGAACAGAATGCTGGGCCTGGAGCCAGCAGTTCAAATACAACTTCAGCTACTTACTAGCTGTCCAATATCTTTGATAAGAAAGCCCCAACTGGGGTCATGAAGAGTTAGAAAAAAATAAACAACAGCAATAACAAATTTTATAGATGAGGAAACAAGCAAAAAGGATTAGGTGACTTGCTCAGTCACACAACAAAGCATATAAAGCAGGTTTCAAACTCAGATCTTCCTGAGATCAAATTTGATATTTGCAAATCCCTAGATTAGATGCTTAACGTATTTCTTGACTTCTGTTCCATGCTAGATCCACCAAACTAGTTTCCTTAGGCAAGGCACTAAATTCCTCTGGGCCTCAGTTTCCTACCCTATAAAAATAAAGTGGTTGGACCTGATGGTCTTGGAGGTCCCTGTCAAACTCTGAATCTATGATACTATGAACCTAGGTCTCCTGACTTCCAGTGTGGTATTTTTAACTCTGTCACCCTTCCTCTTCAAGGTCATTTTCCTACATAAAAGCATTCTTTATGAGAAGATCATTCTTGCTAGGGGTTTCTGTATATCTTGAATTCCCAAGCAGTTTTTTCACTAGATACTCTCCTCCATGTCCATCCTCACAAACTAGCCACCCTGGACTGTCACCCAGCTAAGGATGCCATTTGATCAGCCTGAAGAAGAGGGGCTACCCATCTCCCACTGGAGGTGACAGAATATTATCTGGGGACTCCTGTTACTATGGACTTAGGCACCAGCCCAGCTTTCATCCTTTTAGGTCCATAGATAAGCTAAGGTGTTCAAGTACCCATTTCCTCCATTTCTTCTATGTTTGTAGGACTAGCACCCACACAGACAGGCAAGGGCTCTGATCTCTGATAAAGACCCACACCTAGTATACACAGCAATATGGAAAGACCCATTTCTCAGAGAAATTCTTTAACTCTCTCAGTAAAATGGATCACACAGTGTTGTCATACAATCCATGATACAGATCTGGATTCAAATTCTGCCTTTGTTACAACTATATGACCGTGGCCAAGTCACTTAATTTTTCTATGATTCTGTTTCCCTGTAAAAATGAAGAAAACATTGATAGGACCTTCCTCACAGGGTTAGTGTGGGACTTTAATAAGATAATGGATATAAAGAGTTGTATAAATGTCAACTATTAATATTATATCATGTCAGACTTGAAAGGACCTCCAGGACATTCTAGTCTAATCACTTCATTTTACAGATGGGAAAACATAGGTCCAAGAAGGGAAGGGGCTGGTCCAAAGTCACATGGCAAGTTGGAACAGAACCAGGACTGGAGCCCAAGTGTTCAGACTTACAGGTTAGCTATCTTGCACATCGTAGTCTATATTGGGTATTCCAGTCTTTATCTCCTTTGGGGTTTGGGGAGAATCATTAAATGTTAAATGAATTAAGGCCTTCAGGAGGGGAAGGTCAGTTACTAGAGACTTTCTGTGAGAGGCAGTCTGCATACTAATCCAATATAATCTGGCTATTATTTATTAAGCAGCTAGGTGATTCTGAGTCAGGAAGGCTCATCTTCCTGAGTTCTAATTCAGTCTTCCTAGTTATGTACATTTACTAGTTATGTTCTAGCCTGGGAAAGTCATTTAATCTGTTTACCTCAGTTTCCTCATGTATGAACTGAACTGGAGAAGGAAATGGCAAACCATTCCAGTATCTTTGCCAAGAAAAACCCCAAATGGGATCATAAAGTGCTGAACACAACTGAAAAATGACTGAACAACAACAAATCATTTATTAAAAGTACTTACTATTTCAAGGCACAGTGCTAGGTGCTGGAGATACAAAAAGGAAACATAAAACAAGGCAACAGAATCATAATTTCTGTCCTGGTGGAAAATACATTTCACTGGATAGATGCAACAGGAAAATAGAAACCTTTACATGATCATTTAAAAGGGAGATAGCACAACAGAATAGGCTTGCAAAGGAAGGAACTTCATGAGTTGAACATGGAAGGCAGCTAAGGTAATAGAACTGAGGAATTCATACATTTAGAGTAGTAAGGGTTTTTTGAGAATCATCTAGTCCAACTCCTTGATCATATAAATGAGTAAACTGAGGCCCAAAAGTTTAAGTGATTTACCCAAGATAGTAAGTAGCAAAACTGGATTTCCTCTTAATTATTCTACTCTCAGAGTACCACAGAAACATAGGATTTAGACCTTACAGTCTGATGCTATCTACAGATGGGCAAATTAGAAGAAGAAATTTCCATATTAGGGGTCAACAATGCTCTGTTGCCATACTTTCCTTGGTACCACAGTGGAATAGGGAGGAAAGGGAGGGAAAGCATCTTCTTTCTACCATGGGATCCAGTGCACGTTTATTCTTGGCTCAAAAAAAACCAGTTGTTGGTGGCATGACTCAGAAACAATTAAAGGCACTAGAATTTACTCAGAGAGCTTCAAAAACTTAGTCTTTTCCCACCTCCATCTCCAAGTAAAGGAAGAATCTGATGTGAAAGTCCAGCTTCCTTTCACCTAGAAGTTCATAGGAAGTTCCATAGAACCACATCTGTACTTGAGGGAAGAAGTAAATTTCTAGCTTCATCAAGTACACTTCTGCCAAAACCTGTCCTTCAAAATTTCCATATTTGGTGACACTACCACCACCATCCTTCCAATCACCCAGTTATGAAACTATGGAGTCATCTTCAATGCTTCCTTTTGCCTCACTTCCCATTTGCGACCATTTGTCAGATCTTATTAATTATGACACAACTACATCTCCTTTTCCCTCAGGTGGTCACCAAACAAGTTCAGGACTTCATCACATATCCTGTTACAATAAATTCTTGATTAATTTCTCCATCACTGATTTCTTCCCTCTCCATTTCATCCTGCTTATTTAATAGCTTCCTTTCTTCTTTCTTTTCTTCCTTCTTTCCCTTCCTTCCATTCTTCCCTCGCTTCTTCTTTTCTTCCTTTCCTTTCCATTTTTCCTTCCTTCCTATTTTCTTCCTTCCTTTCTTTCATCCCTCCCTCCTTCCTTCCTTCTTTCATCCTTGCTTCCTTCTTTCCTTTCCTCCCTAATTCACAAAGTTGTCATACATCTTGTGAACCTTAAAAGCTGTAAAAACAAAGGAACCATTGCTTTCATTCTATATAAAACATGGGTTCTTGCTATTCTTCATGGATATGTGTGTGTGGATAGACTTCCATCCAATCTAGTTCAGAGGGATCACTGAAGAAGGGATAGGTAAGGCCAAATAAATTGATGAATAGCTTAATGAAACTATGGAATGGATAATGACTTCCAGTTACCTCAAGAAAAACATCTCTTTGATCAATGATGATGGATGTAGCTTCTCTCAGCAGTGCAGAGATCAAGGACTACCCTCAGACACTTGCTATGGACAATGCCATCCACATCCTGAGGGAAAAAACAAGACTACACTTTTAAAACTTCTCATGTTTTTTACTTCCTATCTCATGATTTTCTTTCTTCCCCCCTAAGTTCTAATTCCTTGTACCCCAAAGGAAAAATATGTAAATATGTAAAACATAATTGTACATGTACAACTTTTGCCAGACCATGGGGAGTGGGGAGGGAAGGGAGGGTGGTAGAAAAATGGGGAACTCATAAATTTGCAAATTGTTGAATGTTGAAAAACTACCATAGAATGTTATTGGAAAAAATAAAATCAAATTTCAATAATAAAAGAAAGAAAAACATCTTATGAGGGTAAGCTGACCAAAAGATGAGTACCAGGAAGTATTCTATGGGAAAAGAGAGCTGAGGCATTCCCATTACAACTCTCCTCCCATACACCTACTCCTTCTGCCTCCTCTCACATTGCATGAGGTGGTAGAAAGAAATCCAAACTAAGAAGAAGGTAACCACAAAATCACATAGCTAGAAGGAACCTTAAATGATATCTAGGCCATGTCTTACCAGGCAGCAGTCTTCTTTATGATATCTTTGATAAGTGGTCATCCATCTTTGCCTAAGTATCTTTTGGAATCAGTCACTATCTCATTCCACTTTGAAAATCTATACCTGTTGGGAAGATTTTCCTTAAATCCAGCTAAAATCTTTCTTTTTTCAACTTCTGTTTAATCCCTGACCCTCATTACCTCTAGCATTGCCCTGGGACCAAATACATTATAGCCTTTGGTTCTTCAGATGCTTGAAAACATCCTTCTGGTACCCACTCTGATTCAATGTCTTCTTTTTTTCCAAGTTTCTGCGTTCCTTCAACCAACTCTCATCTGCAGTCAGAAGATCTGTATTTGAGTCCTTGCTCTAACACTTAGAAGCTGTGTGACCCTGCTTTCTAAATCTTTTTCTATTCACTTGCATAAGGGAAATAATACTCATTTTGTCATTCATTCATACACTCATTCATTAATTCATTCGTTCAAATAGGATAAAGGTTGTGAAAGCTTTTTGGAACCCTAAAGTACTACTCAAATGGGAACTGTTATTATCTTGATCTCTCTCCCCAATCAACTAAACCTTGCCTTTTTTTTAATCTACAGGGCCTCTGCTGAGTGATGCTCATAAGGACTTCAAAGACCTAGAACAGAGAGCTATTTATGGTAGGGAAAGGCACATTTCTCTATTTATACTTTAAATTTTCTATCCAGCTTATGCTAAACAATTAACCTTTATAGGAAGTCAGGAGGCCTTTGAAGCCAAGCTGTCTTTCTATCACTGAAGTAAAGTGACAAGAGCAATGATCTTGGAATCAGGAGAACTAGGTTGGAATCCTGATGCTGACATTTACTAGCTGAATGACACTGAGAAAATAATTTGTTTCTGACTCTCAGTTTCTTCATATGTAAAATGAGGAATGCATGGATGACCTCTTTTGGGTAGTATACTGCTATTTAAAAAAGTACTTTAGAAGTCTTAACATAACAGTAGTAATAGGAGTTAATGGCTGATGATTGTTATAGAGCAACATAAGCTTGTCAGTTATTGACATACAGAGCAAAAGAATTCAGTAAATATCTCAGAAATATTAATGTCGATTTTCTTTCCTGTTCAGATGCAAGGCAATTGACCATCACTTCCTTTTATCCCTTGGCTCCATCCAGACCACTGGTCATTATTACCCAGTGAGAATTTTGTCCCTTTTAGTAAAATCTCATTAAAATAAAGCTAGCCTCCAGAGGTGATATCTTGTTAATGCAAAGTACCAATGCCAAGAGGTTGGATCAAAGAGAGATTCCCAAGGGCTGGCATGGTGGGGAGCTGCAGCAGTCTTGTACTAGTCAGGGAAAGGAGATCAGGTCTGTAAACAGGTGCTGTGCCTTTGGAAACATCTATCCTGCCTTCTGCAATAATGGAAAAAGAAAACTTTCAAATATCACAATTTGCAAATGAAGACCTTTAGAATAATGGGACGCCTGCTCAGGAATGGGATTATTAGGATAATGCGATGTTTAAGTGGGCCTCTTTCCCTCTCAAAGGACTTGCCTAGATTCTGCTGAGCTCATTCCACAAGAGACCTCAGCAAGATCACTTATGACTTTTATTAAAGTCAAACCAATACCTGCACTCGCAGAAGCCTAAAGGAAATTTCTTTCAGTAACTCCCATTGAAGTGTAATGGGGACTACACAAAGAAAATTTACTTAACCTCCTCACCCATCTCTTCCACTGTGGAAGTCTGCTCATCACGTGCCCCATTCCCCAGAGATGCCATCAAAGAGGCCACTTCTCAATTTCATAATATTGTTCTGAGGAAAAGAGAGTAGGCGGCAGTACTTCCATCCTCCAATCAGAAGCCCACACTCAGTCAGCATCTCCTTTCCTTACATGGACAGTGGAATTCTGCAGGATGGTTTCCAGTCTGTTGAATGGGACCTGAAGCTGCATACTTGTAAGATACATATTTATTTTTTTAAAAAAAAACACAGTCTGACATTAAGGATCCTTTCTAGCCTTGCTAGTTTGCAGCCTTCATGAGTGTGGCAGCTATGGATTTTGGTCTTTTCTCTCAGTCTTGACCTTGGTGAATTGATCTATGTCCTTGACTTCTATGGCCACAGTGCTACAGATGATTTCAAAATTTCTAATTCAAGTTTTAAAATCTCTTCTGAACTCCAGACTCATCTCCCTCAACTGCCAATATCTCAAACTCAAGATGATCAAAAGAGAACTTATTTTTTTTTTGCAAGGCAATAGGGTTAAGTAGCTTGCCCAAGGCCACACAGCTAGGTAATTATTAGGTGTCTGAGGCTGAATTTGAACTCAGGTACTCCTGACTCCAGGGCCAATGTTCTATCCACTATGCCACCTAGCCACCCCTAAAAGAGTATTTATTGTCTTCCCTCCAAAACCTGTTTTTCCTCCAACTTCTTTGTTTCAACCAATCAAACTGCTGCCTTCAGTTTTCCAGAATAAAGGGTAGAGTGCAGGTACAGTGAAATGCACACTGGTTTTGTAATCTGAGACCCTGCCAAGTAAATAAGTCACTTTGTCCTTGAGTCTCAGTCTCCTTACTTGTCAGATGAGGGGATTGGATGACACGACTTCTAAGATCCCTTCCAGCTTTAGATCTTATGTTTTATCACAAATAAAAGAATATAGGAGTATGCAGAATGTAAGACAGATGTACTGGCCCATTCTCAGAGATCTGGCCCCTCCTTTAATGCCTAGGGAATACTTCCATTAGGATGTGCCACATACCCATCCCATGCCCTCTGCATAGGATGGTATGATATCAAGAAGACCTGGGCTCAAATATCATTTGACCAAATCACTTTGAGTCTAAGTTTCCTCATTTGTAAAATGCATAATAATAAAAACATCTACTTTTCAAGATTGTTGAATTTGGTCTTCAATTCAATTCCAGAGTCTGATACTAGCTGTGTGAACCTGGGCAAGTTATTTAACCTTAACTGGTCTACCTTAGTTTACTCATCTTTAAAATGAGGATGAAAATAGCATCTACTTCTCAGGGTTATAGTGAGGATAAAATGAAATAATATTTTCAAGATGCTTTGCAAACTTTAAAGAATTATAAATTCTATGGTGATGATAATAATGTAAATACTTTGCAAACTTTTATGTACTATAAAAATGTTGACTATTATAATAATAACAGTTGCCTTTCAATTTTTGAAGAGAATGATACCAACTAAATTAATTGTGACATGGCTTGCACATTTTGTTTATTATAGCAATGGGTATGTTGTGCAAAGTTATCTTTCTTACTTGGCTTTTCTAGAGCCATTTCATCCCATGACCTGATTTGATATTGGTGATGGTCTAGTTGCTCTAGGAGTCTCTTGGTTTTTGAATTAGTTTTGCTTCTTCCTATATTAGCAAGGCACCTTGTACATCATCGACTATGGGCAAAGTGCCAGAATGAGATATCTGGCCACAGTACAGGTGTAAATCCTGTTCCTCAAAACCTGTCTCTCAATGGACTAATTGTCAGTACAGCCTTTCCTCTTAGATTTTCCTCCTTCAACCATACTGCTACCCAAACCTAAAGACTTTGGTTTCCCTGAAGCTGCCCAGTAGATCATGGGAATAAATATCACATTGTTTGGCATCTTTTATAGTCAGAACTTCACAGTAACTGATCATCTTTGGACCTTTGACTTCCATTCTTGGTTAATGAAAACATTCTTGGCAAATGCTTTCACCGTGGTCTGCCTTGCACTGGTCCAAGAATTTCACCTCTAGTGACAAAATTAAAATATCTCTGGCTATCCTGTTTAATCATGGCCCTAGTTCCAAAAACCAATCAAATGAAACTAGGATCCTATTCCAATATTCCTAGCTGGGGTATTCAGGAGACTTGAGCTGGCTTTGAAGACCCTAATTTTTTCAGAATAAACATTTCAGAACCAGCAGGATACTCACCTAAGAGCATTAAGGGGACACTAAGATGCAGGGTACTGGGACAGGTAGTGGCTGTCCTCAAAGGACTCCCAGTTCAATCCCAAGATCCAACAAATAACTTTTTAACTGTAGCAATTTTAATAAACACTATTGAAACTGGAATTACTTGGACTGCTGGCAGCAGGTTTGCCCTTTAGTGGATCCTCATTAAAAGACTTTAAATATACTCATTCCAATTACAAGGTCTCAAAGGAATCCTATATTGTTATTTTTCATCACAACCTCACCATATTGGAAACCAATTGCTCTTCTTTCAGTTTCACACTTAATAATATGGCAGATATTATAGATAATACCATATTTATAAATATTAGGTCATTTTATCTTCATAATAACCCTGCTAAGTAGGTACTAATTATCCTTATTTTACAGTTGAGGAAACCAAGGTAATTAGATTTTTAACCAGAGGGTAAATGACTTAACCAAGATCACATAACTAGTAAGTTTCTGAGGCTGGATCTGAACTCAAATCTTCCTGACTCCAGATTCTCTTAGCTGCCTCACTCATTCATTCATTCATTCATTCATTCATTCATGTCTTTCAGTAAAACCCTATATGTAGGCATAGAAATCAGTTATTGTTGTTCAGACATCTAGATTGTGTCTGACTCTTTGGGATCCCATTTTGGAAGTTTTCCAGGCAAAGATACTAGAAGAGGTTGTCATTTCCTTCTTCAACTCAGTTTACATGAGGAAAATAAGGCAAAGATTAACTGACCTGCCTAAAGTCACACAGCTGGTAAGTATCTGAGATTGAATTTGACCTCATGAGAATTATTTTTCTAATTCTAAGCCCAGTGCTCTATCTACTGTACCACTTAACTGCTCATAGTACCTGGGTTCAAATTTAGCTTCTGATGTTTACTACCTGCATGGTCCTAGACAAATCACATCACCAGACTGACCCTAATTTCCTCATCTAAAAATCCAATAATACTTGAGGACCATGGCTCACAGGGACATTGCAAGACTCAAAAGAGATGATGAATGGCCAACGTGTTACAAACTCTGAGGGACAACACAAATGCCAGTTATTGTCAGTCTTTTAACATTTGACCAAAGCTATCAGGGCCGAGAGTAACACATGCTGTCCTTTCCCATGGTGGGTCCTTTCCACTATGCTAAACCAATATGAATTCTTAATTCACTGAATCATATGCATGGGTTGACAGTTGGCTGGCCCTGTGAGGCACCTTTTGTTTCTCTTCTTGGTCTTGAGAATACAGCCTGAGCTCAGGGTCTAGTTTAAAAGGTATGGCAGGTTGGATAACCTGAGGTTCCTTTCACCTCTGCAGTCTTTTGTGGTCTCTCTTTCATGGTCCTCCATCTGGATGTTGGTGAAAGAGGCAAGAAAAGAGGCATCTCTACTTATTAACTTCCCAGTAGGCTTTGTGAAGGAACTTCTGGGTCCAATTTTTGTCCATGAGCTCTGCTGTCCTAGGGCTGACCAAAATTCTGACATCTGTCTCTGTAATTGCCTTCCCCTCCTACTGAGCTCATTCTCCTCAGGTTCTCTAGGAGCCCTAGGCCTCTTGCTAGGTGCCTTGATTCCTTTCTAACTCTTCCGACTTTGTCCCCTGTGTAGCCCATCAGAGCCCATGGGGGAGGGGAGTCTGGTTTGGAATCTCTTTTTGATTCCTTATTTTATTTTGCTCCTTATCTGCTATTTTAATATACATCTTGGTTGACCTTGACATTGCCACTATCTCTCCAGTCCCAAATCCCATCCCACTTCCCCTGGTGGTGAGTATTAAAGCATACACCAAACACTATTTAAAAAACTATCTTTACTCCCCAGTACCTCACTTTCCTCACCTATAAAATGCCTGATTGGACCTGATGGTCTCTGCAGTCCCTTTTCATACAAAATCTATGATTCTGAGATTCTTTTCATCTTGGTAGGTATCTAGGCTCATCTTTTTCATCTTGGTGGGTGTCCAGGCTCATCTATGGCTCCAGACTGAATAAAGGAGCAGAATGAGTCAAGTTCACCAAAGCCAGCCATAGTTGCCTCCTCCTCCACCTTGCTTAAATTTTGGCATATGCTACTGTCCCTAAGAGGCTCACCTTGCCATCTCCCAGCCCTCCCTTCCAGCCAGGCTAGTTTAGACTTGGACAGACTAGCTCTAACCTGGATTGATGACAAAAGCTCAATAAAATCCATATGTTCAATTACTCCATTAATGTAGCATTAAATTGTAACAATTCAAGGGAAAATGTGGGAGAAGGAAGGGGAGGGGAAAGGGAGGGTCTTGGAACCCAGAGCCTAAGCCTCATAGATGTGTCTATTAGTTTTGTTTAAAAGAATTGGCAGCAAAATCATATACATATACATACACACACACATATATGAACAAGTATTTTATTTTTTTCCTTCCCACCTCCTCCACCCCTGAAAAGAAAGACACAACATCCTTGTAACAAATAAGCACAATTAAGCAAAATAAATTTTTTCATTGGTCACAAATATGTATCTCATTCTGTATCTTTAGTCTATCACTTCTCTATTAGGAATTGGGCAGGATCCTTCATTAGTTCTCTGGAATCATGGTTGGCCATGGCACTGATTCAATTGTTTAGAGGCCCTATCACATTTTAATAAATATTTATTGATTAATTGATTGATTGATTGGGATATGAATTGGTTCAACTATTGTGGAAAGCAATTTGGAACTGTACCCCAAAAGTTACTAAATTATGCACACTCTAACCCAGTGATGCCACAAATAGGCTTATGATTTAAAGAGAGCGGAGAAAGAAAAAAGGTCATTTATGTACAAAAATGTTTACAGCAGTTCTTTTTTGTAGTAACAAAGAACTCGAAGCAAAAGGGATGTCTTTCAATTGTAGAATGGTTGAACAAATTAAGCTAGATGAAGGAAATGGGGGCAGCTAGGTGGTACAATGAATAGAGCAGCAACCCTGAAGTCAGGAAGACCTAAGTCCAAATTCAGATACTTAAGAATTATATAACTGTGTGATCTTGGGCAAGTCGCTTAACCCCAATGCTTTGAAAAAACCAAAAACAAACAAAAGAAATGAAGGAAATGATATCAAAGAAACCCAAGAAGACTCACAGGAGATGATGTAGAGCGAAGAAAGTGGAACTAACATAATTTGTTTCATAACAACAACATAACTTTGAAAGTTGCAAAATATTATCATCCTTTCTTCCATTTGATCCACACCACTCTCCTGCAAGGTAGCTCATGCAAAGACTAGCATTCCATTTTACAGATAAGAAAAATGAAACTCATAAAGGGTCTTGACATGCCAAAGATCACAAAGCTGGCAATAGTTTTATGTAATATAATTGCATATTTTAGCTCATGGAAGTGGATTCAAATCCACTGCCTTTTGAAATACCATATTTCCCCATGCATAAGATGTACCCTTTTTTGAAAAATTTGGGGTCTAAAAACTGGGAGAATCTTATACAGTGGTTGTAGTTTTTGTACTTGCATTTCCTGCTTTTTTGCTCTTACTGTCTTTGTGCTTCTTGTTTTACACTTGTTACTGGTTTATTAGGTCACATTTTGCCACATTCTGCCCAAAAATTGCTCAGAAAAGATTTTCATATGGTGCTGATTTTAAGTTCAAAGTGATCCAGTTTGCAAAAGTGAATGGAAATCATGCTGCTGAACATCAGTTTGGTCCTCCTTCAACTGAGAAAACAATCTGAGACTGGCTTTGGAAAGAAGAAATCCTACTGAAAATTCCTGGGCAGAAGAAGGCCAAGAGAGGCAAGTCAGCCAAATAGCCTGATTTAGAGAGGGAATTGAAGAGACAGATTGAAGAGCAAAGGGCAATTGGAAGTCCTATGTCCACAAAGATGAGGTATGAAGAATTGCTGATGAAAAAAAGTTACTGATTTCAAAGGAGGACACAATTGGTGCTTCAGGTTCATGAAATGAAATGGACTAAGCATACGTCCATGCACCAGATTCTTCCAGAGAGTGCTTGTGGTCAACCACAAACCAGAACATAGACAGGAGAGCAGTCAGAGCCTCTCCAAAGACAGTGATTCATCATCAAACACAGATGAGGACAAGCTAATGGATAGGAGTATTAACAATGATGAGGAGTTGTATGAATTTTTATGCTGAATAAAACTTGAGTTTAGTAACTTTATGTAGTACATTTTTTTCAAATGTTGGGCTCCAAAATTAAAGTGCATCTTATACATGGAAAAATACATAAAAGAGATGAAATAATTTGATTCCTTGACTTCTAGGAATGTTATAATTATACATCCTGGATTTAAAAAGTATTTTATTCACAGTAGCCTTATGAGGTATGAAGTGTAAATTGGATTATTCCCATTTTACAGATTTGAAAATGAGCTCCAAAAAATTGAGATGATTTGCCCAAGATCAAATAGAAAGTTAAGTACCACACCCAAGGTTTCAACCTGTGTTAGGTTTTGTCTGGGTTTCTTTGCAATACATCAAGGTTTCTTGCTCTCTTCAGAAGGCACACATTCAAAGAAAATAGGTTTTCCAAGTGGGGTTATTTGTATTGTTTACATAGAAGCAGGGAGCGGTGACTGGGCTAGAGGACAAAAATGAAGTTGAATGAAGTTCACCCAGTTCAAAGAAACGTCCAGCTCTAAGCCTGGTTGATTTGGGTATGCAGGAGAGAGAGTCCTGAATATGATGTGGGGCCTGCAGGCCAGGGTGCTGCTGGCTGAGGCTGTTGGAGGACGGGGTCACTTTGCAGCTCAATTACATGCAGACCGCCACCTCGGGGGAAGGCGACTGACCTTTTGAGCGATGCTGAGCTGTGTGAGTAAACAGATATTAGCCAGGCAGGACGCTTGCTCAATGAGGGAAAATGAATCCTTGACTCACAGAAAGGTGGCCTGAGCAAGGCAGTGACTGCCTGAGGGGCCCGAGCTGAATGTAGCTTTGAGCTGGGCAAGGATCTGGTCCCTGAGTGGTGTGAGCTGCCCAGACAAAGACCAGACTCACAGATTTAGCCACTGTCAGACTACCAAGGACAAAGACAATGAATACCCAAACCAGGGATGGTTTCTATCCTTCCACCTCCTGCCTGGACCCTAGGATCAGAGAGAGAACCATTATCTTCCACTGGAGATAACTGGAAATTAAAAATATTAATTTGTTTTATTTTTTCCAATTACATGCAAAGATAGTTTTCAATGTTCATATTTTTGTAAGCTTCTGAGTTCCACATTTTGTACCACCCTTTCTTCCCTCCCCCATCCCCATGACAATGAGTAATCTGCTATAGGTTGTATATATACAATTGTTTAACATGTTTGCATATTAGTCATATCATGAAAGAAAAATTAGAACTAAAAGGGGAAAAAAGCCAGGGGGAAGGAAATAAACACAAAGGAAGTTTTAAAAAGTGAACATAGAATGCTTTGGAGTCTTGCTTTTTTCTTTGGATGTGGATGGCATTTTCCCCCAGAAGTCTTTTAGGATTGTCTGAACTTCTGAGAGGAGCTAAGTTTATCATAATTTATCACCTCATGATACTGTTCTTAATTTGTAAAATGTTCTCCTGGTTCTGCTCACTTCACTCAGCATCAATTTATGCAAGTCTTTGCAATCTTTTCTGAAGTCTGCCACTGGGGTATTTTTAAGGGAAGAATTAAAGGGGATATATTTAGATAAATTACAGATCTAACATTTCCTGTTCAAACAGGCAGGTTACCCCAGTCCCAAACTCAGAATTCACTTAGATTTTTCCTCTGTAAAATGTTAGGGTTAGACTAGAGCCGGGATCCTTACCAGAGGATTGAAAGATCTTAATTAGGGGGGAAAACTACAATTTTCTTTGTATTTAGTTCAATTGAAATTTAACAGTCCCTTCCTTCCATTATGAATACAGTCAATAAAACTTTATTCTGAACAAGAGTCTGTAGACTTTACTTGACTCCTGAAAGGTTTCATGACCCACAAAAAAGATTAAGTGATTAATGATTTCTAAGACCCTTCTCAGTTCTAATTTTCTGTTTTCTAGAACCGTTTCAGTTCTGATATTTTGTGTTCTAAGTCCTAACCAGTTCTGAAATCCTAGGCTGTAAGGTCCCTCCCAACTCTGACATTTTTGTTCTAAATCTCTTCTAGCTCTGACATCTTCCATTTTAAGGGCCTTCTCAACTTTGATAGTCTCTGTTCTCAGGTCTCTCATAGTATAGTATGCTATGATTCTAACATGTTTTCCTGAAGAATCAGTTAACTCACAGGCAGGTATAATGCATGAAAAGATACTTGGACATCTCTTGTGACATCCTGTGACTGATCACTTCTCCTGGAGGGGATTTGTATGTGTAAGGAAAAAGAGAGCAGAAAAAGCAGTAACTGGACAGTCTCTTATGGCATTAGTGTCCCTGGTCAATCCTTGCTATCAAAGATTCTTTGACTTTCATCTACAACTTCTAAGGAATCCCTTCAGTAAACAATCCCAGCAATTCTCTAGTATGTCATTCAGCAACTGTGCCCTTAGGGATTTCCAAGACCCTGCAACAAAATCCCTGGAAGCCTGAAGTTAAAATTTTCCTAAATGACCAGGGCTGAACTAGGCAGGGAGGAGATACTCCCACAGTATATACAGAATCAAAGGAAACGATTCAGTGGAATGTGTGCTCTTCCTCATGATCCTGAGCAGAAGACTTAAATCTTCTTCTGTGGACTAAGAAAGATGGAGGGCCAGGAGTGACTGTGGTTCATAGAGTCTGGATTCAATAGAATTCAAGGAGCTAATAATAAACAGGATACCAGAGGGTCAAACAGATGTTTCAGGTATCAAGGGGACAGGATAGATGTGAGTATAGAGTTGTTCATAACTTACTAGCCTGCTTTCCTCCTTCCCAGAGCAACATCAAGATATCTCATAACATCAGAAACTTAGAAACTGTGTAGTCCATCTCTTTACTTTTCCAGACACATGGACACCTGAGGAGAGGAGAGGAGGGGAGAGGAGGGGAGGCGGGGAGGACCAAATTTAGCATTGGGAGAATTATCCAAATCCTCACTTAATCTCTTTCCTATAACTCAGGTTCTTGATTCTATAAAAAAAAATCCTCTCTGAATCCTCACAATTCTTAGCACTTTCTCTTGAAAATAATTTATGTTTCCTTGATTGTGTAATTATTGTACATACATGTCCACTATCCAAGTAGAACATAGACTCTTTGAGAGTCCATTTCCATTTGTATCTTTAGCACCTACCTCAGGGCCTTGCACAGATGGGAGTTAATAAATGCTTGCTAAAAGTGTTACTAACAGTCTAACTGGAAGGAGCCTTAAGAGTTTGTGGGACCTTTTAAACCCTTTCTAAAGTGATCTCTTCTACTCACCTTGGCTAAGTCACTTTCTCTGGGCCTCCAGGTACTTAATTGCAAATTGGGGATAATGTTTCCTAATTCTGTATTCCTCCTACCATCAAATAGATACAAAGAGCTATGCTGATGTGATCTAACGATCTAGGGTCCACAAGGCTCAAGCACAAGAAATGCCAGCTACTGAGGCAGGACCTGAAGACTTAGGAGTCTGAAGATCCAGTTCTGCAGCCGCTCTTTGTTCCTTGGCTGGGTTACCAGGACAAGACTCTAGGTAGCTGTTTCCTCATCTGTAGGATGACAGGGCTTTGCTGGATCTCCAAAGTCCCTTTCCATTCCAAATCCTAGGATTCCTGGATCCTTTGTTCCTCTCTGGGTCTCATTCCCTGCCCCCCATGTATCCAATAGAAGAAGAGTTTGCCCTAAGCTCTCTCTCAGATCTGACAGTCTGTATTCTATGGTCCTTCCCAGTTATAGCATTCTAAGACCCATTCCAGCTCTAAATCTTGTTCGCCTATGGAGAAAAAGAAAGGCGGAGAAGTTGGTGATGTTAAAGGCATTTCTCACACATTGCTCATCTTAGTTAGGCAGCTTGCTTCTGACTGTCTGAAGTTTTTAGTTTAAATTGATTACCAGGAACTGACCTGACTCCCAATGGTCCATGCTGTGTGTGTCCTGATCAGGATCAGATCTCGCCACGGGAAGGCTACCGCAATATTTATTAGTGAGACAGGAGGAGGCAGCTACAGGATTAATCTCCTTCTGACAGAGAGAGGAGGCCAACAAGCAGCCTGTGGAGGAGCTGGCCTTGCACAGCCTCTCTTAATTCACTTACAAAGGTTTAAGTCAACTTTCCCCAGCATCACTTAAACAGATACAAAGGCAAAATTGTGTCAGTGACAGGCAAACTTCCCTACACACTTTGGAGCATAGGATAATACCTATGATCAGGACTCTGGATTGAGTCTGAGGACATGGAATTGACATCCTTGCCTCTATGATTTCTAACTAGTGCCCTTGGACAAATGACTTAACTTCTCTAAACTCCAGTTTCTCCTCCTGTAAAATTAGGGGACGTCTTTTTTTCCCTTTCTGAGGAAATTCTAAATCCTACAATTCTTGAAGATGGGAACCCTGCCCCTAAAAGAAGGTGGGAGCTCCAGTTAGGGGAACTACAGCTTGTTCTGTGATAACAGTCTTCTTTCTAATGTACTGATTTGGGAGTCTGCTACAATTGGAAACCAGAGCATGTCTCATAAAATAAGAAGTATCAGGTAGCACCATGCAGCCTAGGACAGCTCATTGATGGAAAAGGATATTTCTATAATGGTCTGCTCAGAAGAAACAGTTCCCTACTTTCTTCCAGAATTTTTATTTATACCTTTTGTTTTTACATCTCCTCCATTTCCATATATATATATATATATATATATATATATATCTTCTTCCTTTCTGATTCAGAGAGCTTAGTTATATATAAATATGTTGCATATACACATATGTGAATATATGCATATATATGTAGACATTGTATGTATGCATGCGTATATGTACACCTGTAATTTATAAAACACAAATATTTGAAAAGACAGTGAAGAAAGCATGTTCAGCAAGATTAACCAATGCATTAATTGAGTTTCAGAGCAATGTCCTATATCCCAAGTCCCCCACTTATGCAAAGATGGAAAGTTCATTTCTTCTTTTCGTATAGATCAAGCTTAGTTGTAATAATTGTGTTATATATAGGATTTTTTAAAAAAATTTTGAGATAGGCTTAGATAGGCAGCAAGGAAAACCTGGGTTAAAGCTCCCTCCTATACTAAATATAGGCAAGTCATTCAACTTTTCAGCGCTCTAGGTAACTTTATAATATTATTTGTTGAAGGAAAGATGCTGTATTGGTAGAAGGAATTTCTTCACCTGGAAGTTCCTATATCAATGAAATCACAAGTGAACTTCTATTTCATAGTCATAGTATATATAAATTTTCAGGTTCTACTTTACTCTAGCCCATATATATTCTACTGTGCTTTTCTGTGTTCTTCATATTTATAATTTCTTCTGCCCCAGTAATATCTATCACAATCAAGTATCACAGCTTATTAAGCCTTTCTCCAATTAATGGGGATGTTTCCAGTTTTTGCTACCATAAAAATAACTACCCAAGCAAAACAGCAACTGATAGTAGTTACCCCACAAGAAAAAAATAATCATGAACTTCTTTTTGAAAGATTTTATTTATTTTGAGTTTTACAATTTTTCCCCTATTCTTGCTTCCCTCCCCCACCCCCTCACCCCCACAGAAGGCAGTCTATTAGTCCTTACATTATTTCCATGGTATACACTGATCTTAGTTGAATGTGAAATCATGAACTTTTTTTAAGGTTTTTTTCAAGGCAAATGGGGTTAAGTGGCTTGCCCAAGGCCACACAGCTAGGAAATTATTAAGTGTCTGAGACCAGATTTGAACCCAGGTACTCCTGACTCCAAGGCTGGTGCTTTATCCACTACACCACCTAGCTGCCCCCAGGAAATCATGAACTTTCAATAAAATTCAAATTGGAATTGAACTCTCAGGAAAAACTCTGAGTTGGCAAAAGGGAATTTTTCTAATTGTCTTTATTTTTATTGTCTGTTTATCTTATTTTTTCTCATGACTTCCCAAAATAACCCACAAACCTTATGGTCAAATTTAAAATCCACTAGATTAAGAGTTTGGAAATTTGAATTCTTGTTCTAGATCTATTTTGTTTTGTTTGTTGGTTGGGGGTTTTTTTTGCTAGGCAAATGGGGTTAAGTGACTTGCCCAAGGTCACACAGCTAGGAAATTATTAAGTGTCTGAGGCTGGAGTTGAACTCAGGTCCTCCTTAATCCAAGGCCAGTGCTCTATCCACTATACAACCTAGCCACCCCTCTGGTGATCTATCAAGGAGTTACTACTATGAGACTTTGGACAAGCCACTTTCATTCTCTTGGTTTCATTTTCTAATTTATAAAACAAGGACTTTTGAGCATATGAAATATTAGGCCTCTGACAGTTCTGTGTCCTAATGTTTCTCCCTGTTCTGACATTCTATGTCATGTAAGCACTTCAGGCTCTGACATTCTATGCGCTAAGACTCTTCTCAACTCTGACAATGTTCTGAAAGCAGATCTAATTTTTACTATGTTCTAAGTTCCCTCCCACCTCCAACATTCTTCTAATTCTGAATGTTAAACTAAAACTAAGGTGTGAACTTCAAAAGGAAAACAAAACACCATTTGCTTTCGCCTCCAAATTGAAAGGAATTTCTACAGATTGGAAGGAGTGAGCTTGGTAGATCTAATCACTGGAGGAGGTGAAACCACTAGATGACCACATACATCATGAGAAGATAGTTGTGGGTAGAGAAGCAGGGTTTGCCTCATCTAATGTGGCAAAGCAGATGGCTATTGTCTCACTTCCCACAGAAAAATCTCATCATGGGCTAGATTCAGGAATTAGGGAATTGCATAAATCCAAAATAAGAGAATGGAAAGGGATGAAGTTTTCTCTCTCCCCTGGTGTCTATTAAAACATTAAAAAAAGTTTGGCCCTTACTATGAATTAAAATGCCACAATTCTTTTTAATATTTTGAAATGTTCATCATTCCACAGGTAGCTTATTTTCTTTTGGATTCATTGTTTACAAAAAGAAATAAACCCCTGGGGGAGTAATGGTACTTTGATTATGATCTGATGATCCAAAGGACTTAGCTATAAGAATAGCTAATGAAGAGACAAATTAATATTCTTTCCCAGCTTTTAATTTTTAAAATTAGTACCCTTTCTAAAAATTAACTGACTAAAATAACATTAAAGAACACTAAATTCAAGAGAGGATATACCCTTAAAACAGCATTTAAATAAATAACCCCCTGGGTACAATTGGGTGCTTTTTTTTACTCATCCTTACATTCTACTAATCACCAATGCTTAATACAACTCAGGCTTTATTCCTCAGTAGGGTGGTTGATTGGTTGATTGTTGTACTTTGCTCTCAGAGAAACTAAAAATGACATTACTATGTGTGTCTGACTGACTGATCAGACCAATACAAGCTCAGGCTCTAGTTCCATGCATCCTTATCTTGGAGCCCAAGTTCAGCTATTTTATTTCACTCTTGCATTCTGAGATTTGAGGTAAATCTAGTGTCTAAAAACACTTCAAAGGGGACAAAAATGACATCTCTATGTGTGGGACAAGTTACAGTGTGTCCAACTGTCATTGATCTGACCAACTCAGAATGCTGTATCATAGATTGGGTACAACTAGACCTGTGAACATTTGGGGTGAAGCTTCTCATAGTGGCTAGCATTGAATTCTCCATTGTGAGCCTTCTGATTACCACAGACATTTCTTTCAGTATCTTGCTATCAGTTTTCTAGGTATGATCTGCTATTAGGGTTAAGAAGTATATGGAAAAAAAGCTATAGTATCTCATTTATGTCTTCCCCCTTCAGTGAACAACTATTCCTTTTTGGGCAGTAAGATGGCATAATAGACAGAGAGCTAAATTTGGAGTCAGGGAAACCTGGGTTCAAATCCTGCCTCAGACAGTCACTAGCTTTGGACCCTGAACAAATCACTTAACATCTCTCAGCCTCAGTTTTCTCATTTTTAAGTAGGGATAATAAAAATAACACCGATCTCATAGGATTATTGTACCAATCAAATGAATACACATAAAATTACAAATCTTAAATTGCTTTATAAATACTAGCTATTATTACTGCTTTCTATCTAAAGCATCCAAAAATAAAGCAATTATAACCCATCTTTTTTGTGCATATGATTTATTGCAGCTGTTAGCCTTTGCCATTATGTTACACCTAGAGGTCACTTTATTCAATAACAACAAAAATCCACATTACTGAAAACTGGCTTCAAACAAAACAAATCCCAAGCAACACAGAATGAGACTGTTCCAGAGAAGGAGGGAGGCAGGTGGATGGGAAGGACTGCTTCCAACCTGGCTCGGACCTGGCCTCTTCCTGCATCCCAGCTGGAGGTCCCAGCTCAACAGCAGTGTTTCCTCTGTCCCTGCTGGTGTCACTGGGACCGGGTCCAATGGTACCTCCTACCCCAAGCTTGAGGTAGGCAGGTGGTCAATCAATCAGAGTTAGCCAGCAGGTCGAGGGGAGTTAGGGAAAGAGGTGGAAGGAGAAGTCTCTGCTCTCTCAGGCCAAGTCCAAAACTCCAACTACTACTCTGTCCTTAAAAGCCTAATGCCCTCTGAACTTGGCACTATAGGCTCTCTGCTGGCCAGAAGAAAAACATTTGCAATTTGAGCTGGAATTCCTAAATCCAATCTACTCCCACACCCTTCTGTTCTTTAAAAAAGAAAAAGGAAATGCAGAACAGGTAGAAGAGACTACTTTGTAAAAAAAGAAAAGAAAAAGATGTTAACTATGATTTGTGTGTTTCCTCTAGAACCCTCTGTGAGCTATGCAGCAGGAAAGGGGGCATCAGATGAGTACTGCTGTCCCTCAGAGCCCACAGTGGCTGCATCTGGACCTCCTGGCTCTTGAGTGGCATGGTGCAGGGAAGGGTTGGCTTCCCAGGGGCCAGAGCTGGGCTACAATGCTAAGACCACCTTCACATAGGCCAAGAGGTGGAATAGGCATGACCTAGCCACTCTTACTGCATTAAAGCTTTTGACTGATCTTGGTCCTAGAATCAGAAGATCTGGACTCTAAATCCCCGACTCCGTCATTTACTAGCTATGGGACTATAGTCAAGGCTTATTACTTCTCTAAGACTCACCTTTTTCAACTGCAAAATGGAGATAATAGTAATTGCCATTATTATGTTTCTGGATTTTTTAATGAACATTAATGCTATGAGTACCTAGATGAACCCCTCTGCTCCCTAAATTTTTATATCTCCAGGAATCTGAGCTACAGATAACTTCCTTCATTGAGAGGAATTCTAACCTCATGTGCTCTTTAACTAACACAAAATGCCAGTGAGATGTTAAATGGGGTTGGATTGGGTGATGTAATGGAGATAGCTCTGACTTGGAATGTAAGAGACCTATGTTGATCCTACCTTGATACTATGTTCCATGTTGAACAAGTCACCTCTCTCTCTCTCTCTCTCTCTCTCTCTCTCTCTCTCTCTCTCTCTCTCTCTCTCTCTCTTATGTTTTTGCAAGGCAATGGGGTTAAGTGGCTTGCCCAAGGCCACACAGCTAGGTAATTATTAAGTGCCTGAGGTCAGATTTGAACTCAGGTACTCCTGACTCTAGGGCCGGTGCTCTATCCACTGCACCACCTAGCTGCCCCCTACATCTCTTTTCTAAGTTTTATTTTCCTCCATAAAGTGCAGGTATCAGAGTACTCAGTCCACTATTTTCCCAACCCAAATTACACTGCAATCCAGGGAACTATTTAAATTCTCTACCCTAGACTGTTTTCTTGCTTATATCTAAATTTGGCAGCCTAACAGGGACTGGGGAGGGTAGTCAACACAATGGTGTGGATGAAAGGGATCAGATTAGAAAAGGAAAAGTTTATTGGTTTTAGGTCTTTGGTTGAAAAGTTTTGCTCACTAGTAAAATGTGCCTTAGTCAGTACTCTCTGTAGACCAGTAATTAACAGAAAGTAAAGACCTGGACAACACTGAAGATTCCAAAATGCCATCACCATCAACACATTAGTTCCACACCCCTACCTCCCCCAGCACATTTCTGCCTCCTCTTTGTCTCCTCCTGCCTTTCCTGCTTGTTTCCCTCCTCATTCATTTTTCTGGCTGTATCCACTTCTTTCTTCATTGCTCTCACTTTTTTTCCTGGGCAGGATTCCTCAAGACTTAACACCCTTCAATTCCTTCTTCATCTTGCACTTTGCACTTATTCATGGATATTGGTCATGTTTTCTTCCCACTATCCCTATTTTTGACTACTCAAAAGCGACCATTCTTTGCTTCATTTCTTTCTTACCTGCCTTAATCTTGGTATGGGAATTGCCTCAGTCAACTTGAGATCTCATAAAGATCCTAGCTTAAAAAGACCAATATCTCTCACTGGATCTAGGGCCAACTCTAGTCATCCTGATGCCTATCTGGACCATGGACTCAAATGGCTCTGGAGGAGAAAGTGAGGCTGAGACTTTGCACAGCACCCCTCACTTAAATCCAATTCACTTGCATGTCATGGCATCACCTTCCTGATGTTACGGTCTTCTTTGAGAATAAAAGACAAACATCAATTTTAGCACAGTGCCTAGCACATACTAATCATTTAACCAAACCTTCCTTCTTTCCACCATTCCTTCTATTCTATTTTTTTATTTTTTCCTTTTCCCATACCTCCATCCTTGTCTTCTTCCCTTCCACCCTCTCTCCCTTCCTTCCTTCCCTTCCCTTTCCTTCACCTTTCCTTCTTTCTCCTTTCCTTCCTTCCTTCCTTCCTTCCTTCCTTCTTTCCTCCTTTCCTTCATTCCTGTTCAATCCAATAAGTATCTTTTTAGTGCTTTCTAATTGCCAAGTACCTAATGAATACAATTCCTTCTTCTGCTGGAGATACAAAGACAAAAATAAGATAGCTCTTGCACCCATATAGCTTTCATTTTATTAGGAAAAAACATCATGAATCCATATCAGCATATACAGAATACAGACAAAATAACTTCTAAGAAAAGGACCAAAACCTTTAAAATGTCAGAATTGAGAGAGGTCTTATTATATAGATCATTAGGATAGAAAAGAACAGCATTTTATATTCAGGAGAGATCTTAAAACTCAGTGAATCTAATCCTTTAATTTTATATACGAGGGAAACCAAGGTTCCAGGAAAAAAGCAGGGACCACAGTAAATATCCTGACATGAGTAAGTGAATTTCCACTTTCCTTCAGAACTTAGATCATGTCTGATGTTCTTCATGAAGTAGTTTCTGATCTTCACCATCCCACCCCAAATCCTTCCCTGAATTAAATGTGTTCTTATTTTACATCTCATTACATGTGTACCTGTTTTCTCCATACCCTATCTTTGACTGTAGAGACAATTTCATTTCTGTCTCTAAATACACAAGAAAAAATGCAAATTAACTGGAGCATAGTAGTTGTTTAGTTAAATGCTTAGTAAATGATTGGTTGATGAGACAGAACTAAGACCCTCTCAGAAACTATTCATATTCTTTCTGTTGCACTGGGCAGAAAAAGAAAATCCCAGGTAGTTTTGGCTCTGGACTTCAGGATTGGCTACAAATCCTATTTTTCCCTCTTGCCTAGGGTACTGTTCCTTCATATTTATGCTACAGATTCATCTTTGAGAAGCTGTACTCTGGATCTTTTTGGTTTAGAGGAGACATACTAGGGGATATCCACCAAAGTTTACAGTCTGTCCCTACTTCTGTTCCCTCCAGACCCACAGTATCTCAAAGTTGCCAACCCACCCTGTCATCTGACCTACTGACATAATCTTGGAATTACATTGCTATTCATGTCTTTCCATCCACTTTGCAGCTGAACTTTCTTTTATGTATGTGTGTGAATGTTTGTGTGTATGTGTTTGTCCTTCCTTTGGATCTTAAGTTTTTAGCAAAGTGTTTAGTTCTCCATAGGAGCTTAATAAATGTTTGTTGACTTGATGAATGCTTTCCCCCAATTATAGTGTGGTATCCCCCAATTAAGAGGAGGGATATAGTATCATTTCTTTTATGTTTGAATCCTCCATGCTTGGCCCCTAGTAAGTACTAAGTAAAGGCTTTTTCACCTATTCATTTTGCTTTTCCAAAGAAGTTTTCTCTGTAACAAAGCTAGTTCCAAGTCCTGACAGAAAATACAGCTCTATTGTAGTGTGACTCTATACACCAAATGTTTTCTCTGGTCCCATTCCATACCACGGTAACTCTCCCTTTGGGAAGTACCTGATGGTGTGTTCTTTGTGCTCAGAAGGAAAGAGAAGATCGACCAGGATGCTTTGCAGTGCTTTTGTTCTATGATCTCACCACAATTGTCTTTTGACTCCTCTCATTCCTCTCACTCATCCTGTCTTAAAACACCCTCAGATCACTCACCAAAATGACAAAAGATCCACACCAGAGATCCAGCAGTTTCTAAGAAGAAAGCAATAGGGGTGGTGCATGTATGACAGTCACCTCTTTGCCTTACTGGGATTAAAGTGCTACTTTTCATTTTTTAATTTACCCCCAGAGAAGCAAGGCAGTCACATTATTTAGGAGAATTGGGGAAGAACCTAGAGATCATTTAGTCCAATCTATTCACTCTTATTTAAAAATACATTTTTGGGGCGGCTAGGTGGTGCAGTGGATAGAGCACCGGGCCCTGGAGTCAGGAGGAACTGAGTTTAAATCTGACCTCAGACACTTAATAATTACCTAGCTGTGTGGCCTTGGGCAAGCCATTTAACCCCATTGCCTTGCAAAAATCTAAAATAAAATAAAATAAATAAATTTTCATTGACATATCTTTGTTTCATGTAAATGTCTTCCTGTATCCCTCCTAGAAAGCCAACCCCTTCAACTAAGTATATTTTTAAAGAAAAGGGAAGAAAAAATACAAGAAAACCAACCAATATGCTGAAAAATCTGAAAGCATATGCAATATTCCGTATTTGTCAAAATCCTATCTTGACAGAGGCATCTTTTCATATATCTTCTTTGGAGTCATGCTTATTCGTGGTAATCTGGTAACATTCACTTTTGATTATATTGTGGATGTTGTTTTTTTTTTTTTTATTTAAATTGTTGTAGTCAGCTAATGGCCCTACTTATTGTATCAGTTCACTGAAGTCTTCCCATGCTTTTTTGTATTCATTCTAGTCATCATTTCTTCAGCAGAGGAATATACAGTTGCCTCTGTATACCACAACTTGTTTTGTCATTCCCCAATCAATTGTTTTCAGTTCTTTGCTACCACAAAAGTGGTGCTGTACCACCCCCATTTCTACACATATTTAAGCATATATGAGGACTTCTTATCAACACCTCCTTAAGTATATGTACAAAGTAGCAGAATTTCTGGATTAAAAGATATACATATTTTAGTCACTTTGTTTGAATAACTCCAAATTGCTTTCCAGAGTTGTATTGAATCACAATTCCACCAATAATATTCTAGCGTGCTTATCTTCCCATCAGCCCTTCACCACAGACTAATTCTCTTTTGTCATCTTTCTTAATTTGCTACAGAAAGAATGACTAAATCCCAGAGAAGGGAAGCAATTTACCCAAAGTGACAAATAGAATTAGTTTATCTCTACTTCCAAAAGACTGGTAATGAAATTTCTATGAACATATTCACTAAAACCAAATTCCATTACAACAAAATAATTGAGATGTTTGAGGAAGTTTGTTGAAACGAGATTTTACCTGTGCTTGTTTAAATATTTTCTCAAGAGACACAACCTTGTTCAGCACATGCACAATATTCCAAGGCGTGATAATAGTTATTTTTTAGCTGCCATCCATATTTCAGAGAGTAAGGAAGTTGTTATTGCAATAAACAGAGGTAGAAAGACAATGAAAAAGGGAGGGAGGGAAGGAGAGAGAGAGAGAGAGAGAGAGAGAGAGAGAGAGAGAGAGAGAGAGAATAGAGCTGAGAGACTGAGAGATAGAGACAGACATTAGAAATAGAGACATGGATAAAGAGAAGACTAGAGAGACTGGAGAGAATAACAAGAAAGAGATAAAGACAATGTAAAGACTGGCAAATTGACTTCTGTGGGGGGGGTGAGGAAGGAAGGAAGATTGGGGGAAAATTGTAAAACTCAAAATAAACAAAACCTTTTAAAAAAGAAAGATAAAGATATAGACACCAAAAAGAGAGGGGAAGACTCAGAATTACAGGAAAATAAATAGAGATGGGTAGGGGAAAAGATACAGTGAGAGAGTCATTGAAAGACAGAAGAGAGATAGTGTCATTCAGAAAAAAAGAGTGAAAGAAAGAGAACAGAGGAGAGTTAGAAAAAGAAAAAAAGAAGGAAGACAGAGGAAGACAGAAAGGCAAAGGAACTCAGATTTAGAAAGAGAAAGAATGACAAGGCACCAGGGTCAGAAATTTAGCATCTCAAATACCTCATGGAAGCAATTTCCTGAGCACCTTTATTGATATCCCACCCAAATTGATAACGGAGCAACAAAAAAGGTGTGTGTGGGGGGAGAGAAAGAGAGCAGGAGAGAGATCTCAAACTTTGGCCCCCATCAATAAACTTTCTAGGGATAGAGTAGTATTTGCACATTTGTCTGGTTTGTCTGTCTTGTCTTGACATATGAGAAGGAATCTTAAATCAGACTCCCAAGTGGAGAGTTGGCACCCAGAATGAACTGGCAGACCCTATCTATAAAGCTTCTAGGGAAGGCGCCCAGCCAGGGCTCCTGCTTAGCTAAACCTGAAAGGGTTAAGGTGGCCCAGGAGCCGTGCTATGTAAAGGAGAAATTTCCCTGTCCTTGCCTAAGTGAATGGCTGGGATTAAGCTGACAGCCCACCTTAGTGATGGCGGAATAATTGGTAGCTCAGCTCTGTCCTTGTCAGAGCGCTGACAGTTCTGCAGATGTCCTGCTCAGCTCTCCAAAGGTTAGCCTCAGCTGGCGCTGCTGTTCATTAATCATTCCTCTCTGACAGGACTCGGAGCAGCCCACATCTGCCATGCCGTCCCCCTCAATCCCTGTCGCACCCGGCCTGGGTGTAATCAGCATTGGGCTCCCTAAGAGGATACTTGATAAGGGAATATGCCCTGAGAGAGGAGACAAACAGCCCTAACTGTTCCCTTGGCCCTTCCTGGAAACCCAAGGGGGAATACTGCTGAATTTACCTTTGTTTCTCCTTGCCAAGAGACAAGATCCAATGCCCCTTGAAAGCAAGTCACTTCCTTTCTCTCAGCCTCAGTTTCCTCATTTGTAAAATAAGAAAGTTGGAGTCCATGATCTATATTGGTTCTTCCTAATAGTTGAAGCATTCTAAGTGCTAATGTTCTATAATTCCTGCTTTAGTATTGCATGTCCTCAAAGCCTTTTCTGCTTATACATTCTATGTTCTCTGTTCAAACATTCTGTGTTCTATATTTGAACATTCTGTGTACTACAGATCCCCTGAAATCTGACATTCTATATTCTGATGCCCCTTCTTCCTCTAACATTCTGTGTTTGTATTTGAATGTTCCACATTTTAAGGTCTCTTCGAGCTTCATGACTATGATATCCAAGTACTCTCACACTTGTTCCCTCCCCTGCCTGGAAAAAAATATGCTGGCTAGGAGTATAAATGAATGACCTGATCTGAAATTATGACCTATGTCCAGGGAGAGATTCAAACAAAACCTAAACTCATTTTTATGCTCCAAAAATCTCTCTCTTAACTTTTCATCTTTTTTTAAACTACAAAGAGGAAAAATGTGTGTTTTTGCTCAGTTTGATTGTGACCTCTGGGGTGGTGGTGGTGGGGAAGAAGAGATATTTCTTATGTGGGCACTAAACTGAAAGTGAAGTAATCTGGGTTTTATTTCTGGTGCTGATATATACTTCTTTGTGTGAACTTGGTTAAGTCACTTCTTTCTGGGTCTTTATGTCCTCCTCAACTAAGGAACAGAGTTTGGATATATGGGGTCCATAGCACTGACTCTGAGATTCTATATTCTAATTCTTCTCAACCCTGATATTTTGTTTTAAAAAATCTTTTTCATCTATGATGTTCCATGCCCCCTGTTTTAAGGTCTCTCTTGACTCTGATATCCTATAACTCCAAAAGATTGTTATGTTTAATGGTTCTGTTCAGACCTAGGCCACACTCAATGGGAGGATGTAAGTTTTTTCCTTGGAAGTTCAAATTATGCATCCCAAGTTTGACTTGGAATAAGCACCCTGCCCCTTTCTGTCTTTTTATTCTTTTTTCCATCCTTGACCTTTTCCTTAAAAATACTTAAATGGTAAATTGATCTGTCATGCTACAAATACAAAGTTTTCCACAAAACCACTTCCCAACTGTTTTCCAATTCTTGCTCCTGCCCCGGGAACAATAATCAAATAAATGCCACCATTTTGACTTGAAATTGACTTAATAATTGACTTCCTTTTGCCTCTACTTACTGACTGCCTAAAACAAAATTCCCTTCACTAGCACACAAAATCCAATATATGTGGTATTATATGGGCTTTAGAGATAGCTAGGTGCCCCAGAGGATAGAACACTGGACCCAGAGTCAAGTATTTCTGAGTTCAAATCTTGATTCAGACCATTACTAGTTACGTGATTCAGATTAAGTCTAACTCAACTTCCTCATGTATTAAATGGAAATGATATTATCCCTTTGTTGTGAGAATAAATTAATATTTGTAAAGTATTTTGCACACCTTAAAGTGGTGTATAAATTATAATAATAATAATAATTATTATTATTATTATTATATGCCCCCCCCACTAGAACAAAAGTTCTGGGAGGGCAGGGATTGTCTCATTTTCACATTTTATACTGCTATGCTAAATAAAGAGTATTATGTTAAATGAATGTTTTCTCATTCATTCATAAGAAATATAGTCAGAGATACATTGGCAGGAGACAGTGAGGCAGCTGAGAGCAGGTGGGGTCAGCAGTAAGGTCAGAGACAATCCATTTAGAACTGACTGCATCATTCTATCTTTATGAAATCGTAGTAGCGACTTGTAAAAGGAGTTTAAGGAGGAGAGAGAATGGTCCTTACTAGAATGATCACAATTGGGAAGTACTATAGCATTTTGGTTGATTTTGGAAAGTGACTTGGATCCCACCTGAGGTTGTGACTCCTAGATTTGGGAAAGGTATGACTCTACTATCAGAATTCCAGTGATCCTTAGTGATAGTCTACATGTTTCAGTGCAATTTTCCCAGGACACCAACTGTTACTTAGAAAGGTCACCCAGGAAGGCTCACACATATTTGAGTTTTCCCCTCTCATTTAGTATCTTATATATTGGGGTAACACTGGGTGCCTACCAAGTAGTTAGGATTGAACTTTTTGATGTAAATGATGGTACATCCACCTAGGCTACATGTCATATACATAATCTGTCCTATGCCCCAGTGACCTATGAGGTATTTGAGAACATTTGACATAATAATATAGTCTGTTTTAGACTGGTGAGAAGGATATTCCAAACATTCTAGTTCTTTTCTTTTGGGGTCTCTATTCTTGTTTCATAGGACATTCCAAGTCTACTGAAATTTTCAAAGCCTTTCCAATTTCAAACCTCCACAGTGAGGCATCCTGTCCTCCAGAAGCACTATATTATCATACGTATCCAATGGGGGCCCCTAGTCTCTTTATATCACTAGAGTTGAAATTCAGCCACCCTTGACATGAGCAAACCACACTAGTTCACCATTTGAATAACTGTAGACATGTAAATGTCATATTAGCTTCAAAGATCTCATCAAATATAGTGTTTACTTAGCATGTAACTGTAACAAGAAGGAAAAAAAATCAAAGAATATTAGATCTGCAAGGGACTTTCAAACTTGGGATCAGAGAATAAGAGCACAAAGGGAACTTAAAAATTATTTACTCCACAGTTAGAGCACTAACCCTGGCATCAGGCAGACCTGAGTTCAAGTCTCACCTCAGACATTAATAATTACCTGTGTGACCTTGGGCAAGTCATTCAATCCCACTGCCTTGCAAAAGCTAAAAAAAGAGAAAAGAAATTTTTTTTTTTAAAAAAAGGATTATCCACTCCAGTTCCCTTGGTTTATTAATGAGGAAATTGAGCAAAGTCCATGAAGATTAAGTAATACTAATTAATTTCTTTGATAAATATTATTATGTGCATACTATGTGCCAAGAACCAGGGATACAGAAAGAAATGAATTAATCCCTGACCTCAAGAAGCTTACATTCTACTGAAAGGGAAAAATAGAATATATATATGCAATATAATTACTGAGGTGAGTGTCACTAGAAATTGGAGTGATCAAGATAGACTTCTTAACCTTTGAAGGACTTCTTTCAAATCACACAGGCAACAATTAATTAGCAAAGTCAAGATTTAGATCCAATTTCTCCAACTCCAAATTCTCTTTCCTGTATCATGTTACCTCTCATATATCATCAAGGCTGGGAGGAACCTTAGAACAAAGAACGTTGTGTGGTCAGGGACTTCAGACATCTCTTAGTCCATTTTAAACAAGAAGAAAACAGAGCTCATGGAAGGGAAGTGGTTACCCAAGATGATGTAGGGAGTAGTCAGGTTTTCCCAGTCATATAGCTTAGTGTAAGGATATTGATGCTGGTATAAACATTCTATGTTTCAGAGGAAAGTTTAGGTCATTTTTGTCATGGAAGTTTCCTAAATCTAATCTGCTTTCCTCCTATGGCACTCAGGTTCAATCTTTAGGGTCTGATCAGGATATATAGATATAGATTTAGATAGAGATAGAGATGATAGAGATAGAGATAGAGATAGAAATAGAGAGAGAGAGATACAGAGATATAGAGATATATGGATATATATATTATATAGATATAGATAGATATATACATACTGAGAGCCAGGTATATGAATTTATTCAAATATAATCATAGTTTGGACATGAGAGATTTTTATCCACTTTGTTTTTCCTGTGTGATATCTCAAATCCAATTGTTTTGCATGAATGTGGAGTTAGTGGTAGAGTTAGAATGGAAGCTCATTCTTCTAATACTAAATCCAATGTTATTGTTCTTTGGTTAATATTCAAGGGTCAAATAAAATGCTGTCTCCAATCATAAATGTCATTTCCTTCCTTAGACCTCTCAACACTACTTTGTGAATACATGCATTTATTGCATTCTATTTTGTATTCTAATTATTTGTATTTGAGTTTTATTCTCCATTTGTCTATTGTTTATCCTTCATTTTTAAGGAGGACCAATGAAATAGTAGGATGATGATTTTTTTTTAATTTTAGAAAAGTTTTATTTATTTTGAGTTTTAAAATGTTTCCCCCAACCTTGCTTCTCTGCCCCCCCCACCCCCGACAGAAGGCAGTTTGCTAGTCTTTACATCATTCCCATAGTATGGATTGATCTAAGTTGAATGTGATAAGAGAGAAATCATACCCTTAAGGAAGAAACATTAGTATTAGATATAGCAGAATTACATAATAAGACAACTTTTTTTATAAATTAAAGTTTATAGTCCTTGGTCTTCATTCAAACACACCTGTGAATTGGATTTAAGTGAGGCAGAGTTTCACAGTTATGAATCTCACTCTTTCTTCCAGAGTCAGAGAAGTCCAATGGCATGAAAAATGTCAGGAAGATTGGTGATGTCTCAGGATGCAGTGAATGACCTTGGCTTCTTGTTTATCTAATCAAGCTCTAAGAACACTACAATACCTGTTTCAGATGTCTTCTTAGCCACTGGAATAAATTGTTTTCACACATTCATTTTTCTGGAAGAAGCCTTCACATCCCCCTATCTCACTGAAAAGTTTGATGACTATTGTTTATTCTCAACCTGTTTTAGCCCATCTGCCAAAATGGTTTTACCAGAGTGTGGCTTCTACACATACTACAACTTCTTGGAGCCACAGATAAGAGATGTATGAAGGTGTACAACATATTTGAATGAGCAATCCTGAAAGGGGCTCAGCAAGCCCTAACACCTAAAGTGCTATGAGTATCATTTAATATCTCTGTCTCCCAGTATCAGAGATAGAGTTCTGCATAAAGTATCTGTTTATGTTCAATGCATTGTACCTAATTGAACACCTTCATAAGATTTGAATCAACTACATGGTCATTGAGGAGGTTTCTTGACTGTAATCTGGAAACCAACTTTACAAAGAATAGAAGTTGTTGGTCCCTAAAAGGGCAATGGAGAGATCCATGGTATGGTAAAAGTAGATCCTGTCCTTTTTGGTAAACATTCTCCATTCCTTTAAATTATCTTCATATTTGCCTAAGTTAGCAATGTCATTTCTAAGGTGTGATGCCCAAAACTGAATGTAATGCTCCACCTGTGGTTTGATAAGGGCCAAGGAAATTGGAATAATCACCTCCTTAGGACTGTACCCCCAAACTGTATTTGTATTATTTGGCTGTCACATTCAATCAATAAATGAGTATTTATTAATCATTGATTATATTCAAAACCCCATGCTAAGTTCTAGAAATAAAAATAAAGACAAAAACATGTTGTTAAGGAGTTCCCATTCTAATGGGGGGAAGGGTGAAATCATGAAGACAACTATGAGAGAAAAAAGATAAATAGATATGCATATGTTTGGGTGGAAGGACTCAGCTGGAGAAAGTTTCCTATAAAAAAATTGGATTTGAGTTGAGTACTGAGAGAAAAATTGGAGGCCAGGAGTAGAGGCTAAAGGGAGGGCATTTTATTCAATGGAAACAACCAGGAAAAGATGCAGTTAGGAGAGTCCTGTGTTAGAAGCAGCAAGAAGACCACTCTCCTAGATCTTAGATCCTTTATAGAGGAGTAAAGGTGAGAAGGTAGAAAGGGCCCAAGTTGTTAAGGGTTCTAATAGAGGAAATAGAAACCAAATAAAAGAAATTATTTGAAGAAGGAAATGGCAAAACAGTCCAGTATCTTTGCAAGAAAACCATAAATGGGATCACAAAGAGTCAGATGCAACCGAAACAGCTGAACGAAGAAGAAATTATCTTTGATACTGGAAATATTATTGCATTTGTAGTCCATTACAAATTCTAGTTACAGATCCCATTTCTTCTCAGTTTTGCAGATAAAGACATGTGTTCTTTAAAGTATATATATATATATATATATATATATATAGATAGATAGATAGATAGATAGATAGATAGATATAGATATAGATATAGATATAGATATAGATATAGATATAGATATAGATATAGATATAGATACATATATATACTTACATATATTTCCCTAGTTATACTTAAAGATAATTTTTAACATTCATTTTAAAAAATTTTTTGATTTCCAAATTTTCTTTCTTCTCCCTTCCTTCACCTTCTACCTTCCTGAAACAGTAAGCAATTTTATATTGATTATACATGCTCAATCATGCAAAACATGTTGCCATATTATCATGTTCTGAAAGAAGACAGAAACATGGGGGAGGAAGCTAAAATATTACAGAAAGAGAAATGGAGTATGCTTTAATCTGCATTTAAGAAGCCATCAACTCTTTCTCTGGAAGTGGATAGCTTCTTTTCATCATGAGAACTTTGGAATTGTCTTAGATCATTATACTGTTAAGAATAACTAAGTCATTCACAATTCATCATCACAGAATATTGCTGTTATTGTGTTAGAATGTTCTCCTGTTTCTGTTCACTTCACTTTGGATCAGTTCATATATATCTATTCAGGTTTTTCTGAAATCTACCTTTTAATTAATTCTTATAGCACAGTTATATTCCAGTATAATCATATGCCACAACTTGTTCAACTTTCACAATTGATAAGATGTTTCCTTATTCAGTCCTGCAATCACTCAGGTTCAAAAAGTTGGAGTCATTCTTGACTCTTTATTGTCTCTCCTAATCATTTCCCTCTTGGAGTCAGTCAGTTCCAAGAATTGGACTTGTTCCACATGAGGACAGATGGAAAACAGGATAGGTTGGGCTATGGGTTACATTTATATCATGACCAAACCTACTTTTCTGCCACTTCATCTCATTGTTCCTACTTTTATTTTCTAAGGTCAGGGTGGGCAAATCTGATACCTCTTCCATGTGATAGCCTTTCAAATACATAAAGACCCTCTATCCTGTCCCTCATCTATCTTTTATTCTCAAGGCTATATATCACCATTTCCTTCAATTCATATTCATATGGCATGATCTCTATTGTTCTTCATCATTGTTAACCAAGGATTTTACTTTGGGGAATCTCCTAACTAAAACTAAGTATAGCACATGCCTTGGTGTTCCCAAATGGAGTATATCAGGATCTTTCACAACCACATTGGTATTTAGTGTTCTGAATGTACATAGATGATTTCACCCTAAATAAACTGTATAAGATGCTGAAGGCTCTAAGGAGTCCATGAGCAGAGATGGAAACCTATATAGCCCTTGACTAGCTCAATAAAATCCCTTAGGAAGTTAATTGTACTGAGGCAGGGGTGGGGATGGGGGGAGGGAGATGCTAAATAAGCATTCCCTCTTCGCATCAAATCTACACTGTCTGATTAACTCATGGCAATAGCAGGAAGGGTCAGCAAGGTCACGATCCCCTGGTCACTCATAATGAGGATCTAGTTCTCCAGTTGCAAGAGACACAATGGTGATTATCTTCCTTTTCCAAGAATCATATTGTTCATGAATATCCCTATAAGGGTCCGGCATTTAACCATCCAATTCAGAAACTCTTGTTCTCTCAGTAACTTGAATTTGGAATTACCTATGAGATTATACCACAAAAGCTGGAAAAATCCATTCTCAGGAACTTACTGCTTTTTATGCTCAGAAAAGGAACTCTAAAGGAAGAAAGTAGCCAGGAACTCAAGATCCAAGAACTCTCTCAAGTTATTTGGATGATGCTTCTTGCCATGTACTTCTCCTGCCCGTCATTATTAATTGCTCCTGAAAGAAGGAAACCATGCAGAGAGAAACCACATAGTATCTAAATATCTAAGAGTCTTTCTTACTGTGGTTTTCTATAATAATGTAAAACTAAAATTTTCTCCAATTATAAGAAAAAATACATTGTCATTACCATAAATGTGTTTCCTTGGTTCATAGACTTAGAGGGCTATCACTGTCACTATGCATAGGAAAACCACAAGTGAGTAAATATGACATATGACTACAGGGGACACATTGAGCAAACTTTATTTGGGAAATATTTAATTATTTACCAACCTGATTATTTGTTCATTCATTCATTCATTTACTAATTCATTCACTTATTCCTGCAGTGGTTAAAATATTCTTCTTACTGACTGGTCAATGCATAGGAACTGTGATTTTCTACTTCCCCATTTGATTTCTTTGTAAATAAATATATATTTTCTACAACCAGCAAGACCCAGCTATAAGAATTTCATTTTTTCCCTTTGCACAGCATTCCTGTAGGAGTATCTGGTGGCTCTAAGAGGCATACACTTCACTGGGGGTGGGGGTACAAGTTAATATGTGAGCTGTGCAAGAGTCATCATTTCATGGAATTGATTAGCTGTCCAGACTGCAAAGTTTTCAGAGGAACAAACAAGGACACTGTGAGATTAGCATTCTGCTTTTAATTCGGATGTCCCGTCTTTCTGGTTAAAACCTCCAACACTTGGATTTCCATTTCCAAGGACTCTGAACACAACCAGCCTAGTAACAAAGATCCTAGGAAAACTCAAGCTAAGAAACCCCTAGAAAGAAAACACAAGACCCTTCTGCTCCATTCTCCCCAACTCTATTCCTCTCAATGTGTATACAGACTGCACTCATTTAATACACTTCCAATCATATAGGTAGAATCCAAAGGAAGCTTTGCATCTAATATAGAAAGGTCAGTAGGAAAATCAACTCAACATTATTGCAACCTACAGAAATAAATCTAGGTACTACTTGAGATGCTAAGCCATAGAATTTAAATAGCAATAGAATCATCATAGGATCTCAGATCTAGAAGGGATGTAAGTCACCAGCTCATCCAACTGCTTTATCTTTCCCAGTAAGGACACAGAAGTTCAGGGAGCTTAAATAACTTGCCCAAGGTCACATAGTTATTGTGCATCACAGTTGGTATTTGATCTCAGGTTCTCTGACTCTAGAGCTAGCCCTCTTTCTACAGTATAACAATATTACCTATCAAAGTTATTTCAAAAGAGCCATGGTTGCTCTAGCATCTCTGACAATAATGGATCACTAAAGCTACATTAGCTGTTTGTTGTTGATGAGTTATTTAAGCTGTGTCTGACTCTTCAGGACCTTATTTGAGGATTCTTGGCAAAGATACTGGAGACATTTCCTTCTCCAGTTCATTTTTATAAATGAAGAAACTGAGGCAAATATCACTCAGCTACTAAGTTTCTGAGGCTAGATTTGAAGACTGGAAGATGAGTCTTTTTGACTTCAGGGATATCACTGCCTTACCTAGCTGAACTACCTTTGTGATATGGACTACAATTAGCCCATTGACCACCCCCTGCCTAACTTTGAGGTGTAATTATTTCCAGGCAAATCCAAAGTGGTGTCAATCCTTTTGCTTTGACAATGGATCTATTTCCCTCTATTGATAGTCACCATGTTAACCCAGAAGCTGATCTACCCTGCCTCCCCAACTCTCTATTATTAGAGGCTATTTGCACAAGCTATCTCTCTTGTATGACTATAAAATCCTTAAATTCAAACATGACAAGTATTTATTTAGTGCTAATTGTGTCTTCTGATGACCTTTTGAGGAAATGGGAAATTTTGATGAGATCATCTTTGTTATCATGGAGCTTACAGTGCAGGAGAAGATCTCAAGTCAAGCAAGGCACTTTTTGTACTTATAAGTAGGAAGTAGTAAGGAGGTTTTCAAGTCAAACTACGAAACAATTCTTTTGAGAAAGAATACTTTGACAGCTCTGCCAAGGAAGAATGGGAAGGAGGTCTAGAAAGTAACCAGGGGAAGACCTGTTTCCTATAACTTATCTACTGTTACACATGCAAGCATATTACTGAGACAAAATAAATGTTTGATAAATTTGTCAAAGAGAAGGTGAGGCTTAAGCCCCTGTCAGTTCAACAGGAAAGCAGAATTGGTAGACATTTGGAGGCAGAAGAGACAGAGATATTTGCACTGTGGGACAATACAATCAACCATGCTTGTGTAAAGACCTTTGAATTGGAGGCTGGACTCCAAGTCTCTCATTGTTTCAGAAGGAAGTCTTTGTGTTTGATCTCAGGAATCATCTAGACCTGAGTTTTCCCCCAGTGTTTCCCCTTTTGTTTTCCTTTGGGGCTTGCCAGGAAGTCCCCTTTAAAAGACAGCCTCTGAGAGAACATGTTCTGTATGACATACTTAAGTTTTATGTGTTTACATCCTGCTGGTCTAGCAGCTTGGGGCCTCTGCCACAGGAATCACCCAAAGGGAATTGGCTGTGATGAATCTGTATTGTAAGATCAGTGAATGTTCTATTCTTGACAGCTATTCCCTTTCCTGTGGGACAAGTTTGTGTCAGAGGTCAGGGACTTATGACAGCCCCAAAGATGGCAGCATGCAGGTCTGTCAATGTACAACCTAGTCAGGACTTTCAAGGGAAAGGTTGAGTCTTCAAATGTCAAAATGACAGCTATGAGTTTAAATTATATGTGTGTATGTATGTGTATATATATATATATATATATATATATTGTATACATATATGAATGCAAAAGAATATAGGCCTAGAAGAGGTTAGAGAAAGGAATGACTGATCTCATTTAGGAGTTGAATGGGTATAAATATAGTAGAGTAAGAGTAACTACGCAGATAGTAGATCTTATCAACTGCCACAACCACTGGATTCCATTAGTTCAGAACTTTACGAATCAGAGGCCTGGATTATTCTGGTGCTGGTGATCTGGGCTGCCCCAATATTCATTTTGCTGAGCGGGATATGGCACTATTGGAATCTGAGACTCTCATAGGGGAGACAATTGTTCAGGATTGTACATTTCAAATATTTCTGCTGTATCTCTAACCACCCTCTTGAGTGGTCTATTGTATGATTTTCCCTCTGGGGTGACCCACCTGAAACTGGCACAATGAAGGGGAGAATAGGAACTTCTGCATAGGGGTTCCAAATGGTTGTGGGTATTGAAAAGGAAATAGGAAAACAGCTTGATCCATTTAGATTTCTAGGGATTATGGTTACTAATGATAGTGGATTCCAAAATAGCTAAGTAGGCGCATGTCTGTAGCTCACCAGTGTCTCTTATCAAGAGATGACAATCAGCTGAAAAAGAAATATCCTCTCATGGGGGTGAGGAGTGGAGGCAAAATAGCTCACATTTGCATAGTATTTTAAGATTTGCAAAGTACCTTCTAACAACCCTTCAAGGTAGTTCAAGTCTGCTATTTCCATGGTTACAAATGAGGAAACTGAGGCTCAGCAGGTCAAAGGGATTTTCCTAAAGTCATGAAACCAGTGAATGTTGATACTCAAACTCAAACCAAAGTCCAGTTCATTCCATATAACCCCCATCACCAGAGAATTAATTCTCTCAAAGAACAGACCTAAAACAAATCCTTTCTGCTCATCCAGGCTGTCTTCCCACTGATGTCAAGGGGTGAGAATAAAGTAAATGGCAAAGACACCTGGGAAATATGCCTGCTTAGTCTTTAATGTTTTAAAAAATGCAAAGGCTGATGTCAAATTGTACCCATCAGAATGATTCAGGGCTGGAGATGAGTAATAGTGATAGAGGAAAGGCTGTTACTTTGAGTAACCAAATTAGCTTAAGCTGAAGAGAGAGTAGGAAAAAAACAGCTTCCACACTAGTCTGGGCTTCTGTTCTTGATGAAAAGCTATGGACCATCCACACCTTCCCTCCAGGGTTGCTACTTATTTCAGGAATATAATGTGTATCTTTTGAGAACATCTGAAACCCCAGGTAAGCTATGGAAGAGAGGACAGGAATAAGTAACTGGCATGTTGATGTTGAAGTCTCTAGGTACCAGCATCCAAAGAAGTACAGCTCCTTCCTGACTCCAGCTCCAACCTTTAACAGAGAACTATTTGCCCTATCCATTTGATTACCCACTTTGCCAGGGTCCTTGGATGTCACATCCCTTTCCCAAGTCCTGTTTACCTACTGGAATGGATTAGCTCAGGGTATTGCCCCACTGGCTCCATATATGGCCTAGAATCTTATGCCAGAGAATGAATAAATGCATGTAAGCATTTAATAAGTGTTTACTACATTCACTGTACTAAGGCACTGAGGATACAAACAGAACTACTTATTTATTTCCCAAATCTGCCTTTCTCTTCTGAATCCCTTGCCTTTGATTGGCAGCAGTGAAGAAAAGAACTCCTGGTTAGTTTAAGATATCTTCTGCCGGTATCATGTTCAGCCATGCGAATCATCAGAAGTGGTTAGTAGTCCTCTGGTTTGACATGTCTTGGGTTGTTCTCTTGTCATATCTTGGATGTATGCCTTGGGAAGGCAGCTGACCTCTTTACTGTTATTATCAAGTCAACAAATAGCTACCTCAGAAGGGAATCACCAACCACTAGTTTTTATCTGTTCATACTCTGACCCTTATTGGAGGAGCTCTCATTGAGCACGCGCTGCAGATATTAAGGGAAACAACTATTTCTTCTTCAAAATGTCCAATTTCTTTTCTCAAAGCATTATAAAAATCAAATACTTAGTTCCAAATTATCAGTGTTCCTTTTTTCCTCTCTCTACTAAGTGACATTCTTCCTCATGTGAATCTCTTGATGTAGGTCATAATTCTCCTCTGCCTCTTTACCTGATTTCCCTTCCATTGTTTTCACATTGAAATTCTCCTACCATTTTAATTACTTTTTTTCAAATAAATTTTCTCCAACACCAACCTTACATCTTCAATTTAAAAAAATCAACAAAACCTTTGTAACAAAGAAATCATTAGTCATGGAAAAATAATTGGCAAACTGATGATGTCCAAAATTATATATATTTCAATTTGCACCCTGAGTCAAGTGCTTCTCTTTCAGAAAGTGTATAACATTCTTCATCATTAAATCTCTAAAATCAGGGTTGGTAATTAAGTTGATCAGAATTCTTAAATCTTTCAAAATCATTTATTTTTACCATGTTGTTATGTTATAAATTGACCTCACTTCTTCATATTTCTCTAAAACTTTATATCCCTGTCCCAGGGCCATATAGTAATTAGCCCAAGGTCATCTAGGCAGTAAGCAAAAGAGTCAATATTTGAACTCAAATCTTCTTACTTCAGAGCCAAAGTGAAGGAAAAGGATTTGAGAAGAGCAATAGAGGAGAAGGGAAAGAAAGGAGAAAGAAAAGGTAAAAACTCAAATTGAAAAAAAAAAAGGAGAGAAAGGAGAAGCCAGAAAAGAAAGACTCAGAGAAAGAAAAATGGGAGGAGTGGTCCAAAATTATACATTACAATTCCTGATTACTTGGAGAGCAAAGAGAAATTTCTTAAGTTCATTTTTCCTTTAAAAGAGAGAGAGAGATCCACCTACATGTTGAGGGTAGATAGGAATCACTTGATTTTGGTGAAAAAAATTTAAAACCAATCATACACTTGATCAAATAAGATAACTTTTAAAATACTTTGCAAACCTAAAAGATCTATATAAATTCTATCATCATTATTTTAGAGTAATTGAAAACTTGTCTCTGCTCTCTATACTCAATGAAAATAAAATCCGTAGTTTTTTATAATTCCTCTATGATATCTTCAACTCCGGAGCCATCATTTTCCCTTTCTCCTCCTAAAACCTTAAAATCACTTAATTTCCTTTCCATTGCCTTACCTTGCCTCCTATATCTTACCAACTGCCTTCTCCTTCTCTAGTCCTTCCCTTCCTACTTTTCTTCCACTGAGTCCTTCTATTCATTCCTTTCCTCCTATTTCTCCTCCCCCTTTCTATTTCAGCTTGACTTCACTTAATCTTTCTCCTTTTTCTACCCCTCAAGTCCTCCTTCTAAAATTATTTTCCTTCACTTTGGCTTTGAACTAAAAAAGACCTGGGTTCAAATATACCCTCTAAGGGTTAATGCCTGGGTGACCTTGGGCAAATCACTTCATTGCCCTGGGACCTGTATGAGGAAGGAATTAGAAAAGAAGACCTCTTAGGTCCCCTCCAGCTTTAAGTCTGTACTCCTATGAACTGTGATGCTCTTTTCTTCCTTTAGTTTAAGCTGGGTAGTTAGGCCAAATTTTTTTGAATGACTACAAAGGTGGAATAAAATTCAGCTATAAACTCATATCTTGTGACTCCAGTTAAGGTGCTAATTTTCCTATAGTATCATTTAATTCCCAACTAATGTGCCATTGCCTCCTGCAGGAAAGTGTTACCCAATTACAATACAAGATGTTAAAGGCTTAGGATAGATAGGGGTACACTTGCAGAGTAAACATTGATCATAATTTTGGATAACTCCTATGTATTTTCAGGAATCGGTGACCAGTCTTGGATTGTCATAATAAATCCTTCCACTTCCACATATAAATAAATATAACTTTATCATTTGATACTTCTTTGTTGAAACATTGTTGATGGTGTTCATTTGGGTATCTCTACTGGAGCCTTTGGATACTATTTTCAGACCAGAGCTGTTTCATAAACTCCTTCCAGAGGTAAACCATTTTAAATGCAATCAATAAATCCATTGACATAAGACAGCTCAGTGGAATAATGGATAGAATGTTGGACAAGAAATCAGGAAGATTCAGGTTCAAATCTAGGGTTCTTTCTATTAGTGAAGTGATAAGGGGTACGATGGCTAGAATTCTGGGCCTGGAGTCAGGATGACCTGACTTCAATATGAATCTAAGAAAGTCACTTAACCTTTATTTATTTAAATTTTTTTATTTGTAAAATAGAGATAAGAATAGCTCATACTTCATAGGATTGGTATGGTGCCTAGTACAGAGTAGGCACTATAAAACTATCAGTTATCATCATCATTATTCCTCTTTTCAGTCTTTAATATTGCTTTATGAAGTTGGGTCTATTTGTTACAAAAGCATTTTTGGTACAATTTAAACTTTCTATCATGTGTTTCAAGAATATCAGTTTTCTAGCATGGTACATGAATGCAATGGACTATTAATGAACCTTAAGAAATAATAATTATGATTAATATAGAAAAGTATGGGAAGGCTTCTATGAACTGATGCTTAGAAAAACAAGCAGAACCAGGGAAATTATATATACCTGACTGTAATAATGTAAATGAAAAGAGTAAGAAAGTGAAACTAGATGGCATGTAATTATAATAACCAAATTTAGACCCAGAAGAGAATTGAAAAATTGTCCTGCCTTCTCTCATTGTAAAGGTTGGCAACTTCAAATACTTACCCATGTAAGCTAATGTGCTACTGAAACCCCCTTCTTTTAAAATTTTTGCTACAAAAGAAGGTTGACTAAGAAGAGGATGTAGAGAGGAATATGTATAAAAATGAATGTGAAATAAAATGATAAAGTTTCAATAAAGATAAATATAATTTTTTTTAGTTTTTTTATAATTTAGAGGTTTTTGCAAGGCAATGGGATTAAGTGGCTTGCCCAAGGCCACACAGCTAGATAATTATTAAGTATCTGAGGCCAAATTTGAACTCAGGTACTCCTGACTCCAGTGCTCTATCCACTGAATCACATAGCTGCCCCAAAAATAAATATAAATTTTAAAAGATTTTTCCAAGAAGTCAACATAAGTCTTCTAGCAGTCCAACAATACTAGAATCCCCTTTATGAAGGGGCATATGTAGCTTCTGTCTCAGAATCACAATTGTATCAGAGAAAGTTCAAAGCCTGAATTTCAGACTTCTAACTATGGGACTTGATCTCTAAAAGTCTGGGCCAAGTAGGGAGAATGTAAGTTGATAGAGAACATTTTTTTTTGTTTTAAAAGGTAAAAATGGCAGATGTACTCTGCAGGGGTTGGTGTAAAGAACAATAGCCCTTGGAACTTGGTGGTAAAGCAAGGGATGCTTGGCCAGCTGAAAGGTTTCTAAAAAAACACAAATAATACCAGTTCACATTTTATAGCAATCTAAGGCTTATGGAACAAAGCAGGCAGTATAAGTACATTTTTTTTCATTTTCTTAAAAAAAAACTAAGACTCAGCAAAAGGAACTGCATGGGCCAAGAATGTGAAGATCTGAAGTTTTAAAGTTGGTCTTTGAAGCTAAGTCTCCTAATTCTTCATTCAATGTTCATTTCACTGACCATATTGTCTATATAAGACCATAGCACTTATACTATCTCCATGCTAGAAGAATACCTAGCCTACCTGTGTCTATCTGAGCAGGACATCTCTCTACCACATCCTTAGTAAATGTCCATGCAGCCTCTAATTGAGAGAGGAAGCTTGGGATAGTGATATAAGCCTTAGACTTGAAGTCAGGGGATGTTGGGTTCAAATTCCATCTTTGTTATTAACTTATGATCTGGTGTACACCACCCTAATTCTCTAGCCTCAGTATCTTTCATCTGCAAAATCAGCCAGTCAGTACATTGTGCTGAGTATTGTTCAGGGATTACAAATAAGGCAAAACCAGTCCTTGCTCTCAAGGAACTCACACTAATGGAAGAGACAATAGGTAAATAACTAACTTGTTTTTGAAGAGGACCAGTGACATCATAGGTGATGTGTTGAACTGGATTTAAGTAAGGCAGTAATACACAAAGCTACCAACTTCACTCTCTCTTCCACAGTCATGGTAGACAAGTGGCAAGAAAAAGTCAAGATGATTGGTGATACCCAGGATGCAATGGATGACCTTGGCATCTTTGACATCTGACCAAGGACTAAGTGCTCCACAGAGCCAGCTGCCTTCATAATTGTTGGAACAAATTGTTCTCATCCAGCCATTCTTCTGTAGGAAGGCTTCAGATCCTTGGAGTAGACAACTTCTTCCCCACCATTTCACCAATGGCATTGAAGTCCATGGGTTACTGTCAACCTGGTTTGGCCTGTCTGCTAAGATGATTTTTACTAGGTTGTGACTGCTTCTTAGAATCACTAATGAGAGAACTGAGTGAAAGGTGGATACCAATGGTGGTGTGCAGCCCTGAAAAGGGCTTGGCAAACCCTAACAAGTGGTAGTCCTCTAACACCCATATATCCAAAATATATAAAGAGTAAAAGGAAGGAAAAAAGAGATTACCCCTGGGGTATAGCCATGGGGAAATGGGACAAACCTCCTACAGGTGAAATTTGAACTGTTTTGAAGGGAACTAGGGAAATTAAGAGGTAGTTGTGAGGAGGGAAAAGTCAAGGAAGATATCTAGTACAAAACCATAATAATGAGAAATGACATATTCTCAGTGAAAAATAGCTAGAAGACCAGTTAGGTCTGGGGGGAGGGGGAGTTGGTTACATAAATCCCATGTATTTGGGACTCAGATAATTCCATTTGAAATCAATTATTCTGTGGTCACGAGTGATGCAATTCTCATATCTCTTCAATTAACCTATGTTACCTTTTGGCAGCAATTGTTTGGAAGTGTTTTCTTACATTGAAACAAATGATACTTTCATTCACTACTTACAATTGTTTCCTCTGGAGTTAAGTGAAGCAAACCGAATATACCACCCTCATCCATATACCAACACTTCAAATACCTGAAGATAGGTAGGGTGTTCCTCTTAGGTCTTCTCTATAAGCTTCTGTCTTCCAGGTCCTTCAACTGATCCTCCTAAGGTATGTCTCCAAGTCACTCAATATCTTAATCAACATCTATTGCATATCTTCCAGTTAAATCTGTCCTAAAATGCATGTCCAAGAACTTTTTACAGTAATCTAGAATGGGTATAAGCAGAATAGAATACTACAAACTGGTCACTCCTCTCACTTGGACTGTTTGAGACAGCTAGGTGCTGAAATAGCACACCGGACTAAGGATGAAGAGGATTTGAGTTCAAATTCCATCTCAAATACTTCTTAGTTGTATGATCCTAGAGAGGTCACTTATATGCTATGAATCGTAGTTTTCTCTTCTATAAAATTGGAATTTTGATGGTACCTATCTCAGAATGTTGTGAAGTTCAAATGAGATCATAATAGCAAAGTGGCACTAAGTGCTAGCCATTATTATGGCTACCCTTAAATTTCTATCAGTTTTCTTGATTGATATGCTATATTATATACTCATTTGAATTTGTGGTTAATTAGAAATCTATATATTTTTAAACATATTTCCATATTAGTCTTGTCTGAAAGAATTAGAATAAAAGAGAAAAATGTCATGAGAAAGAAAAAAAAATCTTAAACAATGAAATAGTATGCTTTGGTCTGCATCCAGACTCCATATTTCTCTCTGGATGTGGTTGGTATTTTCCATCACAAGTCTTTTAGGATTGTTTTTGGTTGCTGAGAAGAGCCAGGTCTTCCATAGTTGATCATCACACAATGTTGCTGTTAATGTGTATAATTTTCTCCTGGTTTTTCTCACTTCACTCAGCTTTAGTTCCTATAAATCTATTCCATAATATTCATATGCCACAGTTTAGAACTCTATATCTTGTTCACTTAAACTATTGGCTTTGAAGAAATGATCATTGAGGTCCTATTCAACTCTAAAAATCCTGAGATTCTGGAATTCTATGACATTGTCCATTCATATCTTCCCTCCATCCTATTCTTTTTGAACCTAACTGTATCTGTGACTTTTATATATATCACCATCACTCTTCAACTCCTTATATTTCATCATTTCAAGCTGCTTAGGTGATTTTTTGGAACCTGACTCTCATCCATGTCTTAGCCATCTCTTCCATTTTTGAAGCATCTGACAATAAAGGTGTAATTTATATCTACATCAATGTTATTTATAAAAACAGTTAATTCCATAGGGTGAAGGACAGATCCAGGGGAGTCTTTCACTGGGTTGAAACTAATCCATTGTTACCACTCTTTGAGTGACTATCATTCAAGTAATTCCATATCCATCTATAGTTCTTCATAAAGGATCCCAGATCTCTTTATCCTGTCTTCAAGGCTAACATAGAAAAATTCAGAATAATGTCTTGCCAAAATCCAGTTATTCTCTTTTTATGCTGTTCTCCCAGTGGTTCCAGACTACCTGGATTTTAACCTAGATGATGCAACTAGTTAGAAATGGAACCTTGAACAAGTATCTCCCCCTCTCTTCTGAACCTCAATTTCCTCATCTTTCAAATTAAAGATGGAACTAAATAATTTCTAAATCTATCTCCATTCAAATATTCTAGGATTCTAAGTGAAGTGATTTAAAGAGTGCAGAATTTCGGTAATTTTTTTTTGCAAGGCAATGGGGTTAAGTGACTTGCCCAAAGTTACACAGCTAGCTAATTATTAAATGTCTGAGGCCAGATTTGAACTCAGATTGTCCTGTCTCCACTGTGCCACGTATCTACCCCCTTGAGTACTTTTTTAGAATGCCTTAATTATGAGTGTATATAAATATACCTGACCCTATCTATAGATAAATTAAGTGAATACCGACCAAATTCAATTTCTCTTCCAATTTTTCCTCTATTTCTCTTACTGGATTGTCAAAATCTTTTTTGAGCTCTTCCATAGCCCAAGCCCAGTTCCTATTTTTCTTGAAGACTGGATGGAGAAGATCTGGCTTTGTTATCTTTCTCCAAATTTTAGTCTTCCCTATCACCAAAGGAATTGTCTATGGTCAGATTTTTTTTCGCTTTTGTTATATGCTGACTTCATCAGCCTATGACTTGATTTTTACTCTGTTTAGACAGGGCTCTGCTTGCAGGGTAGAGGATATACTCTCCCAAACTTTTGAATGTCTTTGCAGTTATTTTCAAAGATACTTCCAGGGACCTGCAAGTTTTCAATTCTATGACTACTCTCCTGTCTTGTGTTCCAGTCTATGATTGACCTCCAGAATTCCTTTCTGTCTTGAAACTATGAGGAGCAGCAGTCTCTGTTGTACTATTGCTCCTTTTCCTAGGATTGGGTGCCAGACTGGGGCCCAGATGTGAGCATGGACAAAGCAATAGTGTCCTACCTCAGGGATAATAAAGAGACCTCTATAATCTCCTTCCAACTCCCTTATTGTCTATGGACTTAGAGCTCTGGAAGCAGCTGCTGCTGTTGATTCAGTGGCTTCCTTGGCCTGCTCTTGTTCTGCTGGGGTTTGGTCTGTGTTGCTGAGGACTATGCTCCAATCTCACCCTAATGTGGCAGTTTTCCTAATGACCTTTCAAATTGGCTTTGGCAATCTTGGACTGAAAGATATGGAAGTTGTCACTGCTGCCACTGATCCAGGTGCCCTGCTATCTGCTCCTGGTTGATTGGGTCCAGTTTGCTCCTGTGCAGCCCCCAGTGCTCTGTGCTCCTCTCTCACCCTGGGGTCAGCTGGGGGCAGCAGACCCATCCTGCTATTCTTCCAAGTTGTCTTGAGTTTGGATTCTGCCACTCTAAAATTTAGTTAGTTATTTTTAAATTTGGAAGTTTGGGGGAGAGTTCAGAAGTCCCTGTCTTTACTCTACCATTTTGGCTCCATTTCCCAGATTTTATTTCAAGACCATTTGTAAAATCTCTTTCTTCCCCCATCTTTTTATTGGTCTTTCCTATATACTAAGAGATTCCATGAAATTCTTTTGCTCAGGCACCAAATTTTTCTCAGAGGTCAGACTGTGAATTTAGATTATTTTGACAGAAGGCAAGTGACTTATATTTGGACTAATGTATAAACACTGAATGAATGAAAAAGCATATTCTACTATGTGCTGGGGATAAAAAGGCAAACTAGCAAGGGTATCCTTCCTTGAGATTATAATATATAAGAAGGAGTTGGAAAGAAGGAATGGGAATGTTTTTCTAGAAGTGACCTGGAAGCTTGACTCCAAACAAGATAAGTTAAAAGAATATTTATCAAAACTGATAATAAATGATGCAAAAGACTTTGATAAGAGGTGGGAATGGGAAAGGGGAGCACAGGGAGATCCCAAGGACCAGGAAGTGGGTGGAGATGAGGGAAAGAAGAAATAAGGCAATGATGGGTTGTCTGGCTTCAACCCTGGTCAGAGTACATCTGAAGAACTGTGTTCCATCCTAAGTGTCACTTTAGGAAAGACACCACTGAGCTCAAAGACATCCAGAAGTAAAGGACATCCAGGATGCTGAGGTACCTCAATTCTGAGCTATTGAATAACCTTTGGAGGAGTTGGGGATATTTAGCGTGGAGAAGAAAAGACTCAGGGAAAACGTCTTAAAGAAACTCCAATGACTCTTTATCACATCCAGGATCAAATATTAAATCTCTCTAGCATTCAAAGTCCTCCAAAGCATAGCCTCTTCCCCTTTCCAATCTTTTTAATGCCTCACTTCTGACCATATACTCTTTGAGCTGGGGTCACTGGCCTCTTGACATTCCAAATAAGACATTTCATTTCTCTGACCTGGGCATTTTTTCTAGTTGTCCAGCATGTCTAGAATTCTCTCCATCTTCAAGACCCAATCACAATACTATACTGTATAAGAAGCCTTCCTCCCCCTTAATTCTAGTGACTCCTTTCTCTTATTTTGTATTTATCCCATACATAGCCCATTTGTACATTTGTTTTGCTTGTTGTCATTCTTACTAAGTAGTAAACTCTTTGAGGGGAGGGATTATCTTTTGCCTCTTTTGTATCCCCATCACTTAGCACAGTGCCTGATACCTGTTTTATTAAGTGCTATTGACTGTCCAGGTATTTAAAAGGTTCTCAGGTGGAAGAAGAAATCAGAGGTCTTAGAACAAGAAGAAATGAGTTTGAGTTTTCAGAGTCCAACTTCAACCTAGATGGAAAAACTAACAATTTGAGCCACCCTACATTGGAATGGTCAACTTTAGAAAATAATGGGTTTTCCCTCACTCAAGGTCTTCAAGCAAAGTCCTTACCGAGTGTGCAGCAAAAGGAATTCTTTGGAGGTGGGTAAGGGATGAAGGCTGAAATGGAAAGCCTTAGGGGTCCTCTTGAATTCTTCAATCAAATCATAAATTAATCAAAAAGCATTTATCAAACACCTATCCTGTGCTAAAGACTGTGATGCTAAAGACAAAAAAAAAAAACCCCTGCTCTCTTGGAGCTAAATTTTTATATTACATGTAAAATAATAATTAAAATATCAACAACAGTAATAATAGCTAGCACTTATGTAAAATACATTACAAATATTTCATTTAATCAACAATTCTGGGAGATGAGTGTTCTTAGTATCCATATTTTTCATATAAAGAAACTGAGGTACAGAGTGGTGAGGTGACTTGCCCAAGTTCAAAAAGCTAGCAAGTGTCTGAGGATGGATTTGAACTCAATACTTTCTTCATTTTGCCACCAACTAGTATATATGTGTCATTGTTAGTTGTTGTCCTTTGTTCTCAGAGAGGACCAAAATGACATCACTCTGTTACAGTTAAATTATAACATGTCCAGCTATTAACTGTGGCTGATCAGATCATTATGAGCTTGGAATGCTCTACCACAGGTTAAGCACAAATAGTTCATGTGAATATTTGTATCAGATTCTCTAAATTTATACATATTATTTTCTCTCTCTCTCTCTCTCCCTCTCTCTCTCTCTCTCTCTCTCTCTCTCTCTCTCTCTCTCTCTCTCTCTCTCTCTCTCTCTCTCTCTCTCTCTCTCTCTCTCTCTCTCTCTGTTTTTGTAAGGCAATGGGGTTAAGTAACTTGCCCGAGGTCACACAACTAGGTAATTATTAAGTGTCTGAAGCAGATTTGGATGCAAGTCCTCCTGACTCCAGTGTTGGTGCTCTAGCTGGCCCTTGCATTTCCTTTGAAGTACTTCAATTGTGCTTTGCTCATAGAGCACAGCACCCTCTCTGATGAGGTATGCACGCCAGGCAGTCCTGTGCTAATGATTCTTATGTCATGCAATCAATTCCAAATATATGATATTATTATCCATATTTAATATATAGACATATACCGACCTACACATGTACATATATCTGTGCATGCATGCACAGAAATTACATTTTTGTGTACATGCATACATATATAAATATGCATGCATTCATATGTAAGTACATATAAAATTCATTATGTATTCTTGTGATGCTGATTATAGGGAAAACTTTCCATGGCATTGAAAGACATGACTGGGTCAAAGACATATTTTTCTCTTCTTTCCAGTTTGGTCAAAGTCAGCTGTCCTTAGGTACAAACCTCTTCTAATTCCCATTTTCTACTTCCCTTGCACTGCCCTTTCCTCTAACCTTCCTTTCTCTTCAACAAACTTCTAAGCCAGAAGGTTGCAGCCATTCTGAGCTCTGAGCTCAGAATGTCTTCAATTTTGGAGGCTGGGGGTGGGGTGAGGGCACTGATGGGTGGTATGGAAGGTACAGATTCCCCTTCAGGCCCAGAATCTCAGAGCTGGAAGGTATCTCAGAGGGCTGTCAAGGCAAACCAGGACCTGAAGCAATGAACCTTTTTTAGAATACCACTGACAAATAGTCATCCAGCCTTCAATAGTGTGCCTACAGCGACAGAGAACTCACTACTTCCTGAGGCAGCAGATTCCATTTTGGGACAGTTCTGGCTGTTAGAAATATTATCTTTACAGTGGGTCGAAATCCATCTCCCATGCCCCCTGTTTCTACTTCTCTTTAGGTCTATATAGACCCAAGCAGAGTAATTCATTATGGTCCAGTGGAAAGAGCACCACTGATTCTAGATTCAGAAACTGAAGGAATTCAGTTCAAATCAGCTCTCTGACACTAGCTCTGTGACCTTGGCAATTATTTCCCCTCAAAGGAACTCAGTTTCCTTATCTGTAAAAATGACAGTGATAGACTGGATAGTATGAAGGATGCTATCTAGATCTGTAATCCTACATCTTTCTTCTACTTGACAACCTTATAGAGCAAAAGCTCTCAATCATTTTTGTGCCATGGATCCCTTGGGCAGTGTAGTGGACTTCCCAGAATAACACTATTAATAATATAAAGTAAAATAGATAGAATTACAAAGGAAACTAACGATATTGAAAATATTATATAATATAACTTTTTCTTGCATCTAAATTCACAAATATCCTGAAATTAATCCATGAACTCCAGATTAAGAATCCTGATACTTATATTTTAAGTCAAAAATTTTATCTTCTTCATTAGGCAAAATTAGATGGTATCGTGGGTAGGGCACTGATTCTGGAGTCAGAAAAACCTGAGTTTTTGGTCTCAGATATTTACTAGCTATGTGACCCTCGATGAGTCATTTAACTTCTATTTTCCTCAGTTTTCTCAGTTATAAAATTGGGGGTCCTTCTTTTCTTCTTCAGTTTTGTCTTCTTCAGAGTAAACATCTTCAGTTCCTTCACCTATTTCTTGTAATTTGGTTTCCTGTCTGTTCCCTCCCTATCTTAGTCACACTCCTCTGAAGACAACTTAAATTTTGCTTCTCCTTTTTAAAACAAGGTGTCCAGAACTGAACATAATGTTCATTTTCTTAATCAGTCTATCTGATTTGAATCCCACTTCAGACACTTGGTCATACCACGACGCTCAGCTTCCTTATCTGTAAAAATGGGGATAGAAATTACAATACCCACCTCACTGAGTTATTGGGTGACTCAAATGAGATAACACATGGGATTCACTTTCCAACCTTTAAAGAATTCTATGTGTCTATAATTTTTATTAGTAAGTGCCTCTTCACTGAAGGCTTTAGGCTATAAGATAAATGGCCATTTCTCACTAATGTACACCACTGATGCCAAATCATTTCCTGAGAACAGTCTCTGATGAATGAGAGGTAATTTCCATGTCCCAAGGTAACTCATTCCAACGTTGGACAGTTCTAATTGTTGAGACACTTCTCTTCATAGTAAACTGAAATCTATTTCTCTATAATTCCTCTCTACCACCATCTTTTGTTCCTTGTTCAATAGGGTCAAGCAAAACAACTTCAATCTCTCCTCCACCTGAGATCCCTTCAAATATTTAAAGACAGTTGTCATGTCCCCCTGAAACATCTTTCTTCATCTAGCAATCTACAAGGATGTATATATATAGTAATAGCAATTATAAATTTTTTAACCATCATTACCAAAAATACCTTTCCATTTTTAACACTATATGAATTAAGTCTGTTTTTCAGGAATGAAATTTCTGGCTATAAGAGGAATTATGGTCCCAGTTTTATTCCTTTCATATTGATTTTGAAATTGTCAATCTTTCTGCTGAGAGACCCTTGAGAGGATTGAGGGGGGGTCTACAACTTAAATAAGCTATCCCAGAAGTTACTGTTCAACCACTAAGTCACCTGAGTATCTCGAAGAACAAGGGGTTTAAGCTAGAAGACCTGACTTCCAAACCAACCTTTTGATATGCTACCATGTGACCCTGGAAAGTTCCTCTCATTTGCCTGGATTTCATATCTTTTCCTGTAAAATGAGGGAGGGGGAGGGGGCACAATGTCCATGTCATTCTTCTGCTCAAGATGCTTCAATGACTCCCCAGTGCAGCTAGAATAAGAATAAAATATCACTTCCTCTTTATGTCTTTTAAAACTCTTCACAATATGATTCTAGATTATTACCTTTCCTCATGTGCTCTATTCTATGCTCCAGGCAAACTTGATATTCACCATAGATAACATATCATCTTCCAAATTCACAGTTTTGTGTAGGCTTTTCCCAATACCTGAAACTCTCCTCCAACTCTTGGAATTTTTTGCTTCCTTTATGTCTCAGCTCTAATGCCTCCTTCTCCAGTAGTCCTTTCCTTCCATATGTTACTGATCTCCAATCAGCATTGTAGTTCCTTTGTCAGTATTTTGAAGAAAGCTTGTATCTCCTTATTATTTACCCATAAGCTGTATTCCTTCAGTAGACCATAAGCTTCTTGAGTTCAGAGACTGGCTCATTTTTCAGTTTGTATCTCCAACACCTCAAACAGTACCAGGTATATATCATGCATTTCATAAATAAATATTAAGTTTAGTTGAATTCTTTTTCATCAGAAGTTATTTTTAGGCACCTTATGTGTGCAGGAATTGTACTAAGCATTGGTTTTCTTTCCAGCCTCCAATTCCTGTCCCAGACAGACACCTATTATCTGGGCAATCCACGTCAAGTCACATAAACTCTCTGTCTCTATTTCTTCCTCTGTAAATAGTAGGAGACCCAGTTTCACAGGGGTGTTGTGAGGATCAAAAGAAAGATTACATGTCAAGTGTTTGCAAACTCTAATGTGTTATATAATTCTTCATTAATATTGTTCTTATCTAAATCTCTCCACAAACTGGCCTCAACCTGCCTTATTTCTCTTCACGCATTCTAGTCTTGATGCTCTCCCTCACACATCTCCAGCTTCCTTACCTTTGCACATACTGTCCCTGATGACTGGAGTGTACTGTCTCTAAATGTCTGCTACTTAGACTCCCTCATTTCCTTTAAAGTCCTACTTAAAATCAGTCTCATGCATAACACCTTTACTCATCCTGCATAATCCCTTCAGTAGCTATTAATCTCCCTCTCGAAGATACCTTGTCTTTACTATATATATATATATATATATATATATATATATATATACATATACATATATAGATAGATAGAGATAGAGATAGAGATAGAGATGATAGAGATAGAGATAGAGATAGAGATGATAGAGATAGAGATAGAGATAGAGATAGAGATATATACTTAGATGTCTAGGCATTGACATTCATAGAAGAATGTAAGCTCCTTGAGAGAAGAGACTATTTCATTTTTTCCCCAGAACAGTAAAGTATGGGTAGGAGTAAACACAGAGCATGTGCTTTATAAGCATTTGTTAACACATTTTTGGAACAGTAAAGAATCATAGAATCAATAATTTTTGAGCTTGAAGGAACCTTGGAGATTATCACTTGGTCTGATGCTATCATCAAATTTAGCCTCAAGCGGCAGCTAGGTAGTGCAGGTGGCCCTGGAGTCAGGAGAACCTGAGTTCAAATCTGACCTCAGACACTTAATAATTACCTAGCTGTGTGTCCTTGGGCAAGCCACTTAAGCCCATTGCCTTGCAAAAAAACTAAAAAAAAAATTAGCATCAGACATTTACTTGGTGAATGATCCTGAGCAAGTCATTTAACCACAATTTGCTTCATTGTCCTCATAGGTATAATAAGGATAATAAAAGCACAGAGTTCTTGTGAGGATCAAACGAGATATTTGTAAAGCACCTAGCAAAGTACCAAACACATAGTGAGCATTATATAAATGTTAGCTGATGTTGTTTTACAATGGGGAACTAGAGGTGTGGAACATCACATAAACTATCAAACATAGTCAATGTGTATTTTGTTTTTGCTGATCTTTTTTTTTTGTTTTTAAATCTTTGTCTCAAGGGAAGGTTTCCTAAGTAGATAGAGAAGCAGGTTAATTGGAGATGAATGGAATATAAAAAACAAAAGTCACCATTAAAAATAATGCATGAGGCATAACAGATGGATGACCCCAGTGCTCTAGTGGTATCCATGAAATATTTAAAGAATCTCTGGTTAAAAAACCAGAGGAAAACCTCTAATCTATTGGGGAAGCTCTCTCTGGAGGATTTATTGCAGGGCATGCACAAGAATCACAAAGAAGGAGAAAGATGGACCACTGGAAAGAGCATGCATCTCTCTGAGAATGGGTGGGTAGTTGCCCTTCATAATCAAAGAGGATCATGATATCACATACATGGTAGCATGACCATGCACATTATGTTTATTATAGAGAGGGGAATGTGTGCAAAGATATCTTTCTTACTGCCTTTTCCAGGATGTTCTCATGCCATGGTCTGATTTGATAGAAAATAGGACATCTGGTGTTGGTTTGTATACTATGGGAGTCCTTGATCTTTTGGATATGGTTTCCCTCCCATATCAGGGAGTCACCATGGTACTCCAGCAACACCAGGCAAAGCAAAGTATGTGATATTCTGGCAACTAATTTGGTAATAACTTTGTATATCAAACCTAGTTCTTTATGGTCTATCCTCTCTATGGTCTGTCCTCTCAGGCCTGCAACCACACTCACCCTGGAAACCAAAGACTTTGGTTTCCTGAAACTGCCTGGTGGGTCATGGGAATAATGTCACCAGATAACTGGTTGACATTATTTATAGTCTTATGGTCTTGAAGTATTATTATTGTGATTTTTTTTATCTTAGCACCACAGCATTCATAAACCTTTTTATGAGGTCAACATTCATATCCCCTTCAACCTTTTCCCTTTATTTTTCAATGCTCACTAAAGATAGAACTAAAGTTCTAATAGCATTTAACACTAAAAATCTATTAGATTTGTGACTGGGACTAAACCCTTGGACCATGTGGTTCTCTGCAAATCTAACAAAGAATGTACAATTTCATTTAAAAGTAATGGGTATACACCAATCATTCATTAGATTAATAGACAGAAACCACTCTGAGTGAACTAAGGTCCACCCCTTGAGCTACCTTCCATTAAAGGATAAAACTGATCACAAGGATGGTTTTGCTTCATTTTTATCAGTGTAGCCCTCAGCACCTAAGTCATAATAGAAGCTTAATGAATACCTGTTAATCATTGATTGGTTGAAAAATGGAGTCAAAAGTGAATCTTCTCCTTCTCTCCTGCCTTTAGGTAATAGTATACATGAGGGTGATAGAAATCATAAAATTTTGAAGCTGGAGGAAATCTGAGCCCCTCATTTTGCAGACAAAGGAAATTAGGTTTACCTAACATTACACAGTAACTCAATGGAAGAACCTAGTCTAGACTACACTAGAACCTAACTTTACACACAATAAACTTAATCCAGTCCAACTCAGTTTGAATTTCTTACCTTAAATCCACATACTCATGGGAAGATTCCAGCCTAAAGGCATTGTTAGTATCTCCAAATTTTTTCTCTTTATTAAAAAACATGGAAAGAGTCTGATTTAGTAAACTGAGTATTAGATTAGAAGTTAGAAGAGGTGCATATAACTCTTTTCACTTTTTTTTTTTATCTTGAACAATTTCCCTTCTCTGGACCTCAATTTTCCCATCTGTAATATCAACAGGTCAAATTTGATGTTCTTCTAGGTCTCTTTCAGATCTGGCAATTTTTTGTTCTGTGTTCTAAAACTCTGGCATTCTATGTTCTAAGTTCTGGTTATTGATAGATATCACCACATTTTATGATTAGGAGTTTAATTGCTTCTGGATTTTTAGCAGATTTATGGCTCTTTTAATGTATGAAGAGTTAAGATAAAGGTCTTCTTTCCCCCTCTAGGTTATGCCACAAATTGGATTTGTGTCTCTGTGGCCTGTTTAAACAGGCTAAGTGGAAATGCCCCCAAAGAAGTATTTTCTATTGTCTATTTCCAGCTCTTTGGAGCTGGCAATTCATATGGAATTCAGTCTGGGTTGAAACATCCTTGTTATGGCACTGATACTGATGGAAAATTTCTCAAGTTCTACATTGACAGAACTACTGGAAAGTTGGCTCAGTTGGCTTCCTCACTTGCCTGGGGTTTCCTTTTGACCAATAATGAAGAATATGAGTCTGACAGCTGGGGAGTGGAGTAAAAGCTGCTGGCGTTAGGGTTGACAGATGGAAGCAAGATGTGGCTCAGGTAAAAGAGATCTAGGAGATCCTTCTGAAAAAATTATTTGGTAAGGTAAATGTGAAGAATACAGGGAAGCATGGAAATGTGTTTACAAACTGATGCAGAGTGAAGTGAGCAGAACCAGGAAATCAGTATATATGATGACTATAAAATACTGTATAATGTACACAATGACTTTAATATTCATAACAACATAAAAATCACAAATATATAGTAAATCTGACTGTGACCATATAAATGCAGAGAACAATATATACATACAATATAGTGTAGAGAGATATGAATATGCATTTATATATACATATACATGTGCAAATCAATACAGATGTATATGCATTATATGTAAATATATATATATCTTGTTTGTACATCATTACTTTCATGTCATCTCTTATACCATTAATGTAAACTATAGCACAAAACACAATAAACAAAATTCTGACAAAGTAAGCAGAAATAAAAATACAATCATATGTGCATAGATGTATATGCATGTATGTTTGAGTGCACACATGTATATCCACATATATTGTTTGTATATGATTTTTTTCTTGAGGTTTCTCCTATTGACTGTGAATTACAGAAAAGCAGGTATTCTCTCTCTCTCTCATCTTCTCTCTCTCTCTCCTCTATCTCTGTCTATCTGGCTCTCTTCTCTCTGTCTCTCTCAATCTCTGTCTCTCAATCTCTCTGTTTCTGTTTCTGTATCTCTCTTCTGTCTCTGTCTCTGAATTTCTCTCTGTCTTTGTCTCTCTATCTCTTCTCTGTTTCTCCTTGTCTCTGTCTCAGTCTCTGTTTCTGTCTCTATCACTATGTCTCTCTGTGTCTTTCTGTGTCTGTCAGTCTCTCTGAACCTCTCTGTCTCTCTGATACTGTCTCTATCACTATCTCTCTTCTCTCTCTCTCTCTCTCTCTCTCTCTCTCTCTCAATCTCTCTCTCTCTGTCTCTGTCTTATCTCTATCTCTCTAACTCTGTATCTCTGTGTCTCTGTGCCTCTCTCTGTCTCTTATAATCAAAGAATTTAAATTGCTGACTATGATGATTTGGCAGATTATAGGTAAGGGTAGTTGGGGCAAATCCTTGCAACTCTGACATGTTCTATGTTCATATGTTCTATGACCATGCCCAGATCTTTCATGGTGTTCTAAGGGCACTCTCATCTCTGATATTCCATAGTCTAAGTCCTCTCCCATCCCTGCTTTTCTCTGTCTCAAAGTTCGTTCCAATGCCAATTTTCTCTGTTCTAAGGTCACTTTTAGCTCTAATTTTCCACAATTCCACTGAGGGTAGAGGAACAGTCTAGTTCCAGGTTCATTCTTTCCACCCTTCTTTACAGCTGGCAGCCAGCTGAACTCACCAGCACTTCCATCCTAGAAGTGATCTTCCAATGGGCTCACTACTGCATTATATTTCATAAATGCAAATGTATAATTAATATTTTCCTCCCCTGATTCTGATTTCATTCTGACTGTTTGTGATTACACTGATGGCAACAGTTGAAGGGATTAAAAAAATCTCTTTTAATTTACGCCCGGATTTTTTTAACTTTGCTGATAAATTTCAAATGTCAAGTGCTTTATCCTCGCAAGGGTGAGGAGTCCAAATGAGAAGTCCAAGGATAGATGCCTGAGGTTTGGGAATAGATTCAAATAGAATGTGGCTAGGCATTTTATCCTTGCACTATGACCCACCACAAAAGCATTTGGTTACATCTTGCTATATTCAATTCAAATCAACATTTCCTATATACTAAATGGGAGCATAGAAGTATGAAAATGAAAACAATTCCCTCCTTTAAGTGTCTTATATTCTACCAGTTGGAAGTATCACATATGTAGATAAGTGAATAGAAAATAGATACAGAACAAATAAGAGATAGTGTGGGACCATGGATAGAAAGCCAGCCCCAGACTACAGTGAACAAAACAAGGAATCATGTCTCATGACTGCTATTACTTCATAAAGAAATCATTTCTATCAGGAAATAGATTACAACCACTAAAAAACTCCAAAGGTGGTAGCAAGGAGCCCAAGTCTTCTTTCAAATGACTAGAGTACTTCACTGTAGAAACAGATCCTTCAGGGCTCAAGTCTTAGGAAGCCATTTGGACTCTCTTTCTCATGGATCTCTTCTCTATAATATCTAGTGAATATTCCTTTTCTTCTACACATGGTTGTTGTTCAATCATTTTAGTCATGAATGACTCTTCACGACCCCCTTTGGAGCTTTCTTGGCAAAGATACTGGAATGGTATGCCATTTCCTCCTCCAAGTTATTGCACAGATGAAAAAAAGTGACTTGCTTATGGTCACATGGCTAATAATTAGCTGAATCCGAATTTGAACTCAGGTTCCCCTGACTTTAGGGCCACCTTGTCCACTGCTCCACCAAACTGCTCACCAGAGGTAAAATGTCTGCTTTTATATATCCTCAGAGGAATGAAAATCCTTCACAAAATCAGCTGTGTGAAAGCAGAGGAAGACAGAAGAGGGATCAGCTGATGAGTCTTGACCTTAGCTTAGTTTGTAGACTCATTTCTGAAAAATGAATCCTGAGACACTCCCTCACTTATCCCAAATATAGATGGTGAGGAATCAAACGGAGTAAAGATAGTTCCTTGCATTTACTGCCATTTTGAGTAGTAGTGACTCCTAAAATCTTAGCTTAAAGTTCAAGTAATAAGCCCATATTTACTTCTATAAAAACAAATCTTGCTATTCAAGAGAATCAATCCATAAAGATATAGTATCTACATTAAAACATCTTCTGATTGGCTTATTTTATAAGATTGAATTCTTTATGTCTGAACAGATCTTGTCCAATGTCAGCAACTGGTTCTATGAAAATGGAACAATTATTATAATGGTGCTTTAAGGTTAACCAATAACTTTCCCCACATTAGTCCTATTAGATGAGAAATGCATATGATTATTCTTCTTTTAACATATGGAAGATAAGAGGTTCATAAAAGGGAAATGATTTACTCAAGGTAGCATAATTAATAGGTAGAAGATATGGTATTTAAACCTCAGCTTTCTTACTCTGAGACCAGCACTCTTACCACTGTGCTAGAATAGCTAGAATAACATCACTGGAAGAAATGAATGCCAGAGAAATTTAACAATGAGTGCCATGAGGCCAGGGATGCTATCTAAGTTTCTCTTGATTCTATACCTATTATCATTATTATTATTATTATTATTATTATTATTAAAATAAATTAAAACATTACTAAATGTTTGCTGAATTGATCTGTTAGTTAAGGAATCTTTGGAAATTAGCTGAACAACAAATGATGGGAAGGGATTAGTAATGATGAGATGATGATAATTTGGCAGCTCCACCTGAATGTCCCATAGACATCTCAATCTCAAAAAATTCAAAATGGAATACATGAGCCTTTCTCATAAAACAACACTTCTTACTTCTATCATCATATTCATGGTATCACTATCCTTTCAGTAATTCAAGTTTTTAATCCCAAAGTGATTGTTCTCATGTCCAATCAGCTGCTGGATCTTCTATATTCTACTTCCATGATTTGTTCTCATTAATTTCCTCTCACTCACATAGCCACCTTCGTTGAATCCTTCATCATTTGTCCTCAGAACTGTTACAATAGCCTTTGAATTGGTCTTCTTGTTTCCAATCTTTTTCCTATCCAGTCCTTCTCCCATATATCTACCAAATTAAAATTCCCATAGATCAGGTCTAGCCAGTGGGTCCTTCTGGTCTTTAGGATAAAGACAAGGTTTTCTCTTTGACATTTAAATCTTCTCACATTGTGATTCCAACCTACTTTTTAGGAATATTGAGCAATGCTCCTCTTCACATACTGTACCTTCTATTTGACTTGCTTTGTTGCTTTTCCTCTTTGAAGACAAGCCATTTCCTACCACTGTCCTTTTGGCCAGGATTCCCCACCTTACCTGAATTGTTTTCTCATTTACTTTCACCTCTTGGAATTTATAGGTTCCTTGAATGTTCACATCAAGTGTCATTTTCTACAAAAGGTCCTTCATATTTCTCCAGATGTCAGCAAACTCCCTCCTCCAATAATTACTTTAGATTTTGCTTTTAAATACTTATGTTGCCTTCTCTGGATACCTGTTTTCCCCAATATAAATTCCAAAGGGGCAAAAACAGTTTTGGTTTTGCTTTTATATCCCCAGCATTAAACACAGTGTCTAACACACAGTAGGCATTTTGTAATTGCTTCTTGAATTGAATAAACAGCTTTGGTATTTGGAAAGTATAATGCAGAATGTGTGTGTCTGTGTCTCTGTGTGTGTGTCTGTGTCTCTGTGTGTGTGTCTGTGTCTGTGTGTGTCTGTGTGTGTGTATGTATACTTGATTAAAGAACAACAGGCCCCTTACTCTTTCTCTCAAGGATTCATGTTTGCTCTCTTCCTTCACTGTGTAATAGCAAAACCCATAAGAAAACCTTTGAGCCCCTCCAGATCCAAGGGAAACATGGGTGCAGACTTTCCCACGCTAAAGGTGTTGTATTTGGAGAGCACAAACTAGTGGCTGCCAGCTCATACCTGAGAAATGAAGTAGATTCATTAAAGGAGGATCAGCTTTGTTTTCTGTCTTGGTGGTAAATCCAGAGTGCAATGATAGTTTTAGCTTAATTTTCCAATGATCCTGTCACTGTGGATGAATAAAACTGTCCTGAAGTGAGAAAAGAGAGGACTAATATATATATGGACAAACTACTCAAATTAACAGCTTGGGAGCACAATGTAGATTCTTAATTTCTACAATTAATTCCTACAAACCTTATTCTCCTCATGTTAGAGTTCAGAGAAGTTAAGGGACTTGCCCAAGATCAGACAGTTAAGACATACTGGGATCTGGGTTCTAGTCCTGATTCTGCCAATGGATCGCTGTATGATCTTTGTATAAATCCCTTCTTTTCTCTGGGACACTATTTCCACATATGTAAAATCAGGAGTTTGAGCTAGACATTCTCCAAAAATCTCTGTTAAGAGTTAACATTGTATGTTTAAGTTCCCTTCCAATTCGAATGTATTATTACTTGGAGCATAATAAGCATCCTTTTAAAAAAAGTTTATAATTATTGCATCCTTGCCTGAAGATAGACTGCATGTTTTTCATCTGAGTACCTGAAAAACTGCACATGCCAAGGCCCATCTCTTGAGGTCTTGTCACCAAGGAAATAAATTATTAATGATTCAAATCCGGTCTCAGACACTTAATAATTACCTAGCTGTGTGGCCTTGGGCAAGCCACTTAGCCCCATTTCCCTTGCAAAAAGCTAAAAAAAAATTTAAAAATTAAATAAATAAATAAATAGATTGTAAACCAAATGTTATTTGGGGCAGCTAGGTGCCATAGTGGATAAAGCACCAGCCCTGGAGTCAGGAGTACCTGGGTTCAAATCTGGTCTCAGACACTTAATAATTACATAGCTGTGTGGCCTTGGGCAAGCCACTTAACCTCATTTGCCTTGCAAAAACCTAAAAAAAAAATTATTAATGACCACACAATAACTCTCTGCATTATCTCACTTGAGGGTCTCATTGGATCCTATCAAGTGAGGTGATGCCATAATAAGCACCTGAATTGGATTTGAGTGGGGGGGGGGGGGGTAGGGGGATACTGTGCTAAGTTACCGGCCTAGCTTTCTCCTCCAGAATCATCTGGGTCCAGTGGCCAGATAATGAATCGGATGACTGGAAATGTCTCTGGATGCAAGGCAATCAGGGTTAAGTGACTTGTCCAAGTTCACACAGCTAGTAAGTGGTAAGTGTCTGAGGCTGGATTTGAACTCCCATCTTCCTGACTCCAAGGCCAGTGTTCTATCCTCTATGCCACCTAGATGTCCAATGATTATCTCTAGTAAATGATTCTCAGATATTTTATCCAAGTCAGTATTTTCTCAGCCCTAGTCCATCTTCAAGATGACCTCTGGACTTCTTGTACTAGATGTCCTATAGACAACTTGAACTTAACATGTCCAAAACCTAATTCATTATCTTTTTCTCAAAAATCAACCTTTCTTATGAGCTTCCTATTATTGTTGAGGGTATGATTATCCTTCAGGTTTTCCAGGTTTACGACCAATCTCATCCTACATATTCAATCACTAACAATATTTTGTTATTCTGTTTCTTCAATATTTCATGTATATGTCCCTTCCTCTCTCTCTCTACTCAGTCACTATTGCTGATTCAGGAATACATCTCTTTTCTGGATTTTCCTGGTTTCTTAATTGATTTCCTACCTCATCTTTCCCTATTCCCATATATTCTCCTTGCCTAAGTAGTTTATACAGAGATCTGACTTTGTGTACTCTGACTCTATAAAATTCCAGTGCTTCTCTATTACCCTTAGGGTCACATATAAATTCCTCTTTTTAAAAAATATTTTTAAAATTCTTTTCTTTTTAATTTTCAAGTTGCAAATTCTCCTACCTCTTCCTTATCCACTAAGAAGGTAAACAATATGGTATCAATTATACACATGAAATCATGAAAACACATTTCTACATTAGTCATATTGCAAAAAAAGCTAAAAGTAGAGAAAATTATACTACATTTGTGCTCAGAGTTCATCAGTTCATCAGTTCTGTCTCTGAAGGTAGATAGCATTTTTTTTTCGTCATGAGTCCATTGAAATTGCCTTGGATCACTGTATTGATCAAAATAGCCAAGTCTTTCACAGCTGATCATCATTAGATTGCTGTTACTCTGTACAATGATCTCCCAGTTTTCTCACTTCACTTTGCAATCAGTTCATATAGGTCTGCCATGGTTTTTTTTTTCCTGAAATCACCACCTTCATCATTTCTTATAGCACATCATATGCTACACCTTGTTCAGTCATTTCTCAATTGATAGGCATACCCTCAATTTCTAATTCTTTACCACCACAAAAATGACTGATATAAGTAATTTTGTACATATAGGTTCCTTTTCTTTTTCTCTTTTCTTTCCCCATTTTTTCCTCTACCACTCATCTCTTTAATTCTTCCAGAAATTCTTACTGGTCTTGGTTTTCATCAGTATTTTTCTTTGAGGTTTTGCTTGCAGATGTTTTCAAATTGTTGGGTTCTAAGTTTATGTCTTTATCTTCCCTGCCACTTTTATGGTCAAATACTTCTTGTTTGCTCATTCCCATAGGCTATTTCTTTGCTTTAAACTTTATATTGTGGGTTCTGTTCACCAGGAGCAGGGAGACACTATACCAAGTTTCAGGCTTTTCTCTGCTGCTGCTTTCAATTATAATTCTGCAAGTTTTCAGTGCTCCAAGATGATATTATCCTAGGAGAGGTATCGTCACTACTTTTTTGGTCTGCTCTCTGACCTTTATCCAGGAAAGTTCTCTGATCCCTTGTAGTCACAAATGCTAGCACTCCTTTTGATTCTCTAACTGTAACAGGGTCCCTACTTTCTTGTGTACAATCATAATTACTTCTCTTCATTTTAGCCAGAACTGCTTATGGGCACTATAGGTGCCAATCAGCACCAGTTACACTCAGTGCCAGCAGAGGTTCCCTCGTAATCTCTTTCTGACTAACTGCACCCTCTCCTGAGGAGTCCTAAATTGTCTTAGATTGAAAAAAGATCTCCCTCTTACCTTTTGTTGACTTTGCTGCTCCAATTTGAAGGATCGTTTTAAATTGTTTTAAGGGAAATGTTGGGAGAGTTCAGCTGGGCCATGACCAGTTTAGCTGTACTGTACCATCTTGGTTCCATCGCAAACATTCTAATTCCTCTTTTTTGACATTCATATCTCTTCATCATCTGGTCCCTTCCTCTTTTTCTTGTTTTCTTACACAACACTCCTTCATACACTCCTATGATTTAGTTTTATTGGTCTACTTGTTATTCCTCTCAGAGAATGCTTGATCTCCCATCTCCATGTCTTTGCACTCATGTCTGGAATGCCCTCTCTCTTCATTTCCACCTTCAAGTCTCAGCTCAAATGTTACTTTGGGTAGGTGGCCTTTCTCTAACTCATTCTCCTCACTATGGGTGCCCACCCCCAAAACTGGCTTTATATGCTTTACATCTATTTGTTATGTATACTTAATATACTAATATATATATATATATTTGTATATATATAATATATATATATATAGTTGTCTCCCCTGTTAGAGCATAAACTCCTTAAGACAAGAATGTTTTCATTTTCATTTCCTTCACCCTAAAACTTAGCACAGTAGCTAGTATGTAAACACTAGTAAATACTTTATAAAAGTTTGTTGATTGAAACTCTATTGATCATTAGAATGATTATAACCAATGAAATCTTGGACTTTTGAGAATATTGGCAAAAAAACATGTTTGCTTCTCTACCATAAAATTTACTTGATGTTAAGATCTTAATGACAATTGACATTTTATAACTCTTTAAGGTTAATAAACAGCTATGTGTACTTTGTCTTATTTGAGTCTCACAACAACTCAGTGAGGTACTAAAGAACTCTAAATATCATTATCATTATCACTGTCACCATCACCACTACTAACATCATCATCATCCTCATTTTACAGATGAGGAAACTGAGAATTCAAGAGGTCAAATGACTTTGCCCAGGGTTATCAGGTATTAGAGGTGAAATCTGAACCCAGGTCTTTATGATTCCAAGTCCAGCACTCTATAAATGACACCATAATTCCTCTCTATATGAGTATAAATGAGGACCCAGCAATAAATATATACCCTGTGACAACACTGATAATCTGGGACAATGTGATATCTTTTATTTGTAAATCAACAGATTTTCTCCTGTATCATACCTCTTGCTTATCCCAGAGAGTCATTCATCATTCAATAAAAGATTTATTTTTAATAAAGAAATTGGAAGAGAAAAATATTCAGCAAAATCCAACAATATATAAAAATCTTGACATTATATGCAATGGTGACCTCTACCTCAGAAAAATGATGGGAAGAAGTGTCTACTCACATCTCTTCCTTGGGATCAATACTTGTTCTTTATAATTTTGCAATATTTACTTTTAGTTGTTGTGTTGTTCTTCCCATTTACATTTTTGTATCCATTGTATATACTATTTCCCCATCTCTGCTGACTTCACTTTGCATCCATTCATTTAATTCTTACTCTGCTTCTCTATATTCACCTTACTTGTCTTCTCTTATGTGCAGGAATATTTCATCACATTTATGGACCACAATTTGTTTAGCCATCCCTCAATTGATGGACAGCAATATTTCCACTTTATGTTTCCACTTTTTTTTGGGTTATCACAAAAAACACTGCTATGAACATTTTGGTGTAGATGAAGCTTTTCTTTCTATTTTTGACCTCCTTGAAGTACAAGCCTAGTGATGGAATCTCTGGGTCAAAGGGCATGGACATTTTAGCCACTTCATTTACATAATTCCAAATTGCTTTCCATAATGGCATTACTAAGCAACGTTAGCATTTCAAATATATATATAGTCATTCTGGTTCAAGGGAAGCTTAACTGCCTACTTTCATGAAGAAGATAAACCCCTCTTATAATTAGTGCATTTGTTGTATACAAATGAAAACTGCTAAAGTGTTTCAAATCACTTGCTGTTGGAGTAAGTAAAATATTCTCTCCTAAATGTTGTTTAGCTAGTTAAGAACATTGAAGCTGGTTCCATAGAAATCCCAATATAAGAGTAAAACTAGGATGGAGTAAGAAGAGTTTTTCACCAGGTTGGAAAATATAAAAGGTGCTAATAGCACCCTGGCAATGCTTCTTCCTCTTTCTATCATACTCCTGGATGTGATCATAACTAATGCTCACCTTGTCCACCAGTATCCTCTGATTAGACTGACTTTTAGAAGGCTTTTCTCCTGCCCATTTTTCTGGCCTCCTTTTCTGATGTCCTTCCATCATCTGTATGTAACCTCAATTATATGAACATGTTTGTTACCTTTAATTGCTACACTTTTAGCTGGGGGAAAACCTTGAGTTATCTCAGCTTAGGCTTCTCACCACCAGCCCCATTCCATTGTTTATTGCTCATTTCCTTTCTACCAAACAGCATCTCATTTGAGTTTATCTCCCCATCAATATTATCTGGGCTTTGTTTCAACATTTTAATGGATCTGTGATCTAACTGGCATGAGCCCCACCAGTGTCAATAGCAGTCTCACTACACTGTCTCATCCTGAATACTTTTTGTTCATATCTGACCAAAATGCTATACCAAGGATCCCCCTGAAACATTTTTCAGGAGTGGTTGTATGTGTATGTATGAGTTTGCTCTAATATTTCAGAGGTCCCATGCCAGTCTATGATTTGGTCTAGATCAGTGATTTAATTAGTTTGGGGAAATCCAGGTGTGGAAATTTCCTCCACTGAAGTAGATTAGCATCTCATCTTTAAATTATAGTCAACGATCATTTCCTAGGACCCTGAGTAGTAAGGTAGAGTGCCCATAGAGACACAGCTACTGTGAAGCAGAGGCATGATATAAATCTAGACTTTTCTGCCTTCAAAGCCATATTGACAAGGAAGGAATGAAGGAACAAAGAAGAAAGGAAAGAAAGAAGGTAGGAAGGAAGGAAGGAAGGAAGGAAGGAAGGAAGGAAGGAAGGAAGGAAGGAAGGAAGGAAGGAAGGAAGGAAGGAAGGAAAGGAAGGAAACTAACAAGTTTTTATTATTAAGCTACTACTCTGCATCAACACTGCATCAGTTGATTCTTATATCAATGATGGAGGTGAATGCTACTCACAGGGCACAGTGGAGAGAGTGCCAGACCCTTATTCAGTAAGACCTAAGTTCAAATCCAGTCTCTTATTTCCTAACTCTTACTTACACTGTGTGACTCTGGTCAAATCAATTAACCTTTGTTTGCCTCAGTTTCCATATTTGTAAGATGTGGATAGTAAAAACACTTATCTCCCAGGGATGTTGTGAGAATCAAATAACCATAAAACACTTAGCACATAATAAATGCTATGTAAATGTTAACCATTATAACCCTGTTTTACAGTTGAAGAAACTGAGGAAGGCAGAGGTTAGGTGATTTAACCAGACCTGATTTAATCAGATCTTCTTGACTTCAGGTGTCACACTCTGTGCACTGTGAAACCCCCTAGTGGCCATTGTTCTATACGCTTCTGCTGCTTACAGGTCCCCCATGAGTATGACATTGGATCTGTCCATCTGCTCTCCCTCACTACCTATGTATGGCCATGCTACCACCTTTTCTAGTTATATCTATGACTAATATTGTCTTTTACACTATTCTTCAAACCCTCAACACTGTTAGGAAGTCCTAGCCTAAGTCTAAACACTCTTCCAGTTTCAAATCATGGGACTCTGAGTCAATCAGAGCCCAGGGATGGTGTCTTTAGTCAGAAAGGAGCAAAGAGGGTAGGAGTCGTTATCCAAGAGAACCAAAAATGAAGAAACAGACAGTTGTGACTATTCTCAAAAACTTCTAAATACCATAACAGTAATACACAGTCCTGATAGTTAATTTTCAGTCTGCCACCACTAAGAAGGGACAACCATAAGGAAAGATCATCTTTTGATGTTGAAATTGAAATCATTTGTGAAAAACTGTCTCTCAAGCCCTAAAGGAGCTAGGCCTACTCCTTCATTAGAGATTAATTAAAGATAATGTGCAGAACTTGTTCTGTTCTAGATCTAGCCAAGGGAGTAAGAAAATAATTTCCCAAGGAGAGCCCCTAAACCAGGTGGTCATCTAAAAATATCTTCAGTTTGGTATTAAAAATCTATCAGAGGCTTAAAAAACAAGACTTTGCAGGCAGGAAGGAAGGAAACTGCAGTAGCAGGAAGTTATTTAGTGTTACCTATAGAGAAAGTTAATCTATTTTGGTTGATGTCCATTGACTGACTAAAATCCATAAATGGCTTATTGTCCAACTGTGATCAAGAAACATGTAGCCTAATAACCTACCACATCTGTTCAGCATATTTAAGTTTTCAGAGATATTTCTCATCCCTTTGCTCATCCGATCCTCACAATGTCCTGTGTGGTGGCCAGGGTAAAGATAATGACCTCTCTGGACTCTGAGGTTAGAAGGGATTTCACCAGTCATCCTGTCCAATCACTGCTAAATCAGGATTCCATCTTCTTAAACATCTTTGACAAGTGATAATTCAGCACTTCATGAAGCCCTCTACATATGGAGAACTTGCTACCTCCCAAGAAAGTCCATTGCTCTTTTAGAATGAATTGTCAGGAACTTCTTCCAAATATGAAATTGAAATCTTTCATCTTTTACTCCAAACTCTATCTTCTCAGTCCAAGTAGAGCAAGCCTAATACCTCTTTGGCATGAAGAAACCAAGATCTCAGGAGATAAAGTAATTTGTTGAAGGTCATACAGCTCATAAGTGACATATCACAGATGAAAGCCCAAGCCTTTTGGCTTCTAGATCAGAGAAAAATGTCCAATCCTAAATCATCCTTCCTCTCCCATGACAGAAGGGGCAATGTTCTGTGATCCAGAGACACATTATTCTTGGTCAACTTTATTTTTATTTTTATGAATATCTTCTTTTTCTATCTCACTTTCAATGTTTTTATTATTAAAATTTTTGAATTTAAAAAACCAAATAAAATGAGTGTTTCCATATACATAGAAAGAAAAGAAGGAATGCAGAAATTTATGAGAACCTACTATGTGCCAAATCCTTTACAGAAATCTCATTTGATCCTCACAGTAATCCCGGGAGGTAGGTGTTGTTGTTATTACCCAAACTTTGTATTTAAAGACACTGATACAAGTACAGTTTAAGTGATTTGCCTAGACTCACACCATGAATGATAATAATGGCTATGTGCATTTTCCATTTACCTCATTTGATCCTCAGAGCAATCCTGGGAAGTTAGTGCTATGTTATTCCCATTTTACAGCTGAGGAAATTGAGGCAGAGGGTGAGTAACTTGCCCAAGGTTGCACATCTAACAAGTGTCTGTACTGTATTTGAACTTGGGACTTCCTGACTATCCAGTACACTATCAACTGCAGATCTCTATTATATACAGTTTCTTTTTCTTTTTAAATATACAACACATTCAATCTAAAACTTTCAAAGATGTATGATCTGTGCTTCTTTCTGACCTTCCCTATTATTAAATTATATTTTTTTCAAAAGAATGCTTCTTCCTTTTCTCTTTATCCTCTCTTTATCCACTCTCCCTTACCCCTCTATGGAGGGGATTCAGGGGACAAGAAAAACAAAACTTTTGCAATAAATATACACAGCAAAGTAAAACTAATCCCCATATTGGTTGTGCGAAGAAGTGTGTGACTTATTCTATATCTTAAGGCCACTCTCTGTAAAAAGATGGATAGCATACACATCTTCAGTACTTGACCAATTTTAAAAGGAAGGAGAAGTTTTGTATATGAGGAACATTCCATCCAAGTCAAATATTTTCAAGGCTCAGTGCTAGATGTTGGGGAGATATAGAGAGTCCCTATCATCATGGAGTTCAGCATCTAGGGGTGAGAAAAGATACAGAAATGCATACCTATCACATAAAATACTAAATGTAGGAGACTATTACCCATAGGGTCCTAGGAATAAAAAGCATCTTCCAAATGGGGGACATGACAGAAATGACATCTTATGAAAGATGAAATATTTCAGCTGGGTAGGGAAGAGAAAGGGGGGATGCATGTTCTATAACTATTGAACAATTTAAGATAAACCATAAAGTTCACGACAAGATTGGCAACCAATGAATAGACCAGTTTGACTGTTACGTGTGGTTTAGTGAAGTGGATGGCAAGAAGTAGGAAGGAAGGATAAAAAGGTGAGTGACCAAGGATTGTGGAAGACTGAATGGTAGGCTGCTTTTGTCTTTCATTTAATATGCAAATACATGTTTTGAGCAGAGAACAGAGAAGGGATGAACATGGGGCAGCAAAAAGAATGTTGGACTTAGTAAGCTGAGTTGTGTTCAAATCCTAGCCAAGGTCACCTGTGTAATCTTTTTTGTTTTTGTAGGTTTTTGCAAGGCAAATGGGGTAAAGTGGCTTGCCCAAGGCCACACAACTAGGTAATTATTAAGTGTCTGAGGTTAGATTTGAACTCAGGTACTCCTGATGCCAGGGCCAGTGCTCTATCCACTGCGCCATCTAGCCACCCCACCTGTGTAATCTTGGAAAAGTCACTTCATCTCCCTGGGCTTCATTTCCTTGCCTGCAAAATGGAGGAGTTACACTAAATGACCTCCAAGGCTATAATTCAATGATTAGCACTGATCATTTGGAAGACTGAACTAGAATGAGTAAGAAGAGTAAAGAAGAGGCAGTTGGTTGGTTGGTAAATGATAAGAGTACTGGATCTGGACTCAGGTAAACATTAACTGCCTGACTTGGGCTAGTCACTCAACCTCTACCTCAATTTCTTCATTGGTAAAATGAGGATGTTATTAGTAACTAGGGGGGGTTGTGAGGTCAAGATGAGGTAATATTTGCAAAGCACTGAGCACAGGACATACAGTGGGTGCTTAATAAATTTTTGTTTCCATCTCCCTAATGTAACTCCATTCTGGCTTTGAATTATTATTATTGTTGTTGTTGTTGTCGTTGTTGTTCAATAATAATGATATGCTTGAATTTCCTAGTTGGAAGGGAAACTGTCAGAGAGTCTCTAGTTCAATCTGATCATTTTCCTGATGTATAAACTGCTGTCATGAAGGGGAAGGCATGTGCTACAGCTCACTCAGCAGGCAGGAGACCCAGCCAAGACTTCTAACTCTGAATTTAGAGAGAGGCTTGTACCAAACCTGTTTTATCCCAACCTACATCCAGTCCCAGATATTTGAGAAAACGTAAACATTCAGTGGATGAAGAGCAGGTTCTATGGCATGTTAACATACACACAGACCCTGAGGCCAAGAGGGTATTTAAAGGTAAATAGAATGAACCTGCAACATCAGGTGCCTTCTGCCTTCAAAAATAGCTAGCAGTTAGAAAGGGTTATTTACATACTGATTTCATGCTAACTTTGTAATGGGATCTGCTACCTGCCTGAAAACTAACAACTGTCATAATAATTTCTGCTAAAAATACAGTCAGAGAAAAACACCAGGCTGATCCCTTGCCAAAGAGGCTGACACAAGGGGACCTGAGAACCTGGCACCTTCTATACAACCTGCTTGGCTCAGAGCGATGCACACACCAGACCACAAACCCAGTCATTACAGATAGGGTGGCCTCCCTCCCCCTGTGTTATTTTATTCAGAAGAAAAGGGACTACCACTTTCCTGTAGTCACCAAGGATGGCTACCACCAAAAAAGTTATCCAGATCCAGAGCAGCAGGTGATAAGAGAGAGGTTGGAATGGTATATTAGTGACCCTGGGAGTCCTGGGGTTGAGGCTTGGCTGTGCCTCTGATCCTTTGGAAACTTCCATAAACCCTTTCCTCATCGAAGTCTCACTTGTGAGATGGGGCATAGGGAGGCAGGTTGGATTGGATGGTTTCACAGGTTCCTCCCAGCTCTATGATTCACAATGAATTATGCTAGTCTTATGATTCATTGTAAACATCACCTTGTGGAAAAATGCCAGTTTGTCCCAGAATCAGGAATTAGACATAGAATGAGATGGATGAGTCTGATTTCTCCATCCAGACCTATTTAATACATCCAGATCCATCTTCTGGTGCAAGGTGGAGGTAACTGAGGACTAGCAGCCAGGACTCCTAGTTTTGCTGTTCTCTTGCTGTGACCTAACTGATTTCAAATGAATCACTTCCCTTCTGAGCCCCTGTTAGTTCATCCATTACATACGATCAGCACATCCACTTAACTCACTTCAGCTCACCTTGGAGTGTGACTGAGAGACCCAACCAACCAATCAGCAAGCATTTCAATTGTCAAGACAACTATTGGAGGGAGGTGCTATTAGTATTTCATTTTACAGATGAGGAAACTGAGGCAAACAGTATTAATTGACTTTCCTAGGGTTAGAGAGCTAGCAAGTATCTGAAGTCAGATTTGAACTCAGATCTTGACTCCAGGTCCTATTCTATCCACTTTACTCCCTAGCTGGCTTCTTGTATTTAACACATGTTAATTATTATCATTGATATTTAATTATTAATTTGTTAATGATATTAGTTAATAATTTTATTGACAAAATATTAATAATATGTTAAATCTTCTTAATTTCCTAGCTGTATTAGGCACTTGCCTGATACTAAGTACCTGGGAAGTACTCTATGTCTTGCTTTGGGGTACAAAAAAAATCAAAATAAAACCCTGCCCTCAAGGAGCCTACAATCCAACAAGGAGACAAAATATACGTGTGTGAGTATATATAATATATTAACTAAACCATAGTGCATAGAGTGCCAAGTCTGGGTTCAAGAAGACTCATCTTTTTGAGTTCAAATTCAACTTTAGACACTTATTGACTGTGTGACTCTGCACAAGTCACTTAACCTGTCTACCTTAAGTTTCTTATCTGTGAGATGAGCTGAAGAAGGAAATGGTAAAGCATTCCAGTACCTAGGCCAAGCAAACCGCACAAGGGGTCACAAAGAGTCAGACAATTAAAATGACTGAACAACAATATTAATATAAGGTAAAATTGGGGGTGAGAGGATGGGAAGAGAACCCTAGCAGTTACAGTTAAATGAGATAATAATAGCTACCATTTTAATGTTGGTTTAAAGCTGACAAAACACTTAATTCACAGCCATTAGGGTTATCTCATTCAACTTTGTCATTTTCTGGACAAAACAAAACTGAGACCTAGAGAGATTTAGGATTTCCTTAGATCACACAAATAACAGTTTAAACTCCAATTCTAGTGAGCTTTCTACTATACTCTGAAGAATCAAAAGGACCCAGGAAGGAGGCATTGGAAGGATTGCATTCAATCTTGTAAGATGAGGAAACTGAAGCTCAGAAACCTTGCCTAGGTCACACTGCGACATCAGTCAAGTTTCAAACCCAGATTCCCTGACTCCAGGCTGGTGCAGGTTCCACCCGGTCACTACCACACTGTGCTTTATAAATGTGAATTATTCCTGGTAATATTGTGACATTTTCTCCTCTTGTTTGCCTCTCTCCAAAACCATGTGATTTCTACTCTGTCCTTTGGGACCCCATTCTGGGAACCTGCCACTGTCGCCTGCTGGCACCCATTATAGTCCCCTCCTCTGCCTCCCGCCTAATCTCCCTTGCAATCATCCCGTGAAATTATTTTTTATTTAATCTCATCTCCGAACCCCTCGTTAGGTATGTGTCCATGATTTCACTGGCCCTGATCAGTGGTATATCTGTCAACATGCTCCCCGGAACGACATTAGCAATTTAAATGTCTCCTTCCCGGGCCTGACTGTACGGTTTTGGTTGGGATCCCCAGCATATGGCCGGCATATTTTCTGTGAGCTAGGTGAGGCAAGTCCCAGATGGATGCTCCCCTCCCCCTAACCTCCCCCACGTCTCCCCAGTGGTGTGAGCAGTTAAATCGGCCCGAGCTGCCGGTAATTGCTGCTGACACTGTTTGGAGCCTGGCCTTTCTGCAAGGGACAAATATTCCATTCATGGAGAAGAGCTTGTTAGCCCAACTCTGGACTCCAAAATCACTTAATTAAATTGCAGGAGGAAAAAAAAAAAGTTGCTTGGCCCCGGTGGGAAATTTGCACACAAAGACCCGGGGCTCTGCAGGTCCCTGAGCTATTGTGCAATAGCCAACAGTTACACAACAGAGCAGCGTCTTGCCCCCGCTAGACCCCCTCATCCACCACCCCCCAAACTTCCCCTCCCCCCCTCAAGTGCAGAAGAGCCGGGGCTGACCCTCATTAAAGGCCCGATCTCTCCGGGAATGTTTTCCCAATGATTCACCAAGAGGCCTTGGCTTCTTTTCCTTCGCAATCAAGGGCCCCGCGCGAGGGCTGGCTGAGAGCCCTCCAAGGTCTGATTGCTAAAAGGGCTTCCCAAAGCAAAGAGCGTAAACAGGTACATTGAAAAAGCCTCTTTTGCACAAGTATGTCAACATTCCGAGCACTATTTGGAAACTTCCACAGAAGAAACTGTCAAAGCAGAGCTTCCCCTTTAATTAGGGCAGACAATGGCCATCGAGGCTCGCGGGGCCCTCCCTCGCCCCCTCCCCAACCTCCCTGAAGTTGGGGCTGGGCTCCCCAGAGAGCATCAGTGTCTGTATGAGGGTGGGCTGGGACAGGAAAGAAGCTTGGGAAACTTGGAAATGGATACAATAGTGCAAATGAGGGCTACAGGCCTCTGAACTGGACCTCCATTTCCCTAGAAGGATATTGGGTCTAGTCGGCCTCCAAAGGCCCCACAAGTTCAAACATGCTCTCATCTATATTCTGAAACAGATGCTCCAGTTCTGAATTTCACTGTTCCTAGCTCCCTCCTGGCTCTCACATCCTGTTAACTAGGCTCTGACATTCTATATTCTGAGGCACCTCCCAGTTGTGACATTCTCTGTGCTAAGGTCCCTTCCAGTTCTTACATTCTATGTCCTCAGATTTCTTCCTGCTCCCTAATCTGATACTGGTTGTTCTAAGATGCCCTTCCAGCTCTGATGTTGCTATGGTCTATAATTGCAACTCTTGACAGCTTTTGTTCCCAAATGCTTCCATCTGAGCAGCTAGGTGGTGCAGTGGATAGAGCACCAGCCCTGGAGTCAGGAGTACCTGAGTTCAAATCCAGCCTCAGACACTTAATAATTGCCTAGCTGTGTGACCTTGGGCATGTCACTAAATCCCATTGCCTTAAATAAATGGTTTTTTTAAAAAAACTGCCTCCCACCTTTGATATTCTACAAGGTTTTCAATAAACTATACTGTATCGAAAAAACTAATCCATGGAACTCTTCTAAATATCTCCCCCACCCCACACCCAAGCTTAGCAAGGATGAGTAAGAGATACTATGCCCATAGGGTCCTTCTATTTTAGATATCAACTTTAGGAAGCCCAAGACAAATGTGACTTGGATTCATGGGGTCAGCATTGGGGGGGGGGGCAAGAAATGTTCACTCCCTTCCCTTGATAACTTCTGCCCTCAGTAGGTACAGGGAAATTTCTCTTAGCTGACACCCCCTCCCCAATTCCTTATTTTTCTCCTTCAAAATTGGTTGGAGCAAGATGGTTGGACTCTCTAGGAGGTGGCCTGTCTGTCCCCTTCCCCCACAACTGTACTTACTATAAGACACCATTTCCTATATATTCCCTTCCCCATCCCTACTCTATCCCATCAACTAAAATTTTTAAATGTTTTGATTTCTTTGTAGGGTTTTTTTTTTACTACTTTCATTTCCAATTATATTCTGGGAGGTAGTCACTATTATTATCATGACTTTATTGATGACTGACCCATGGTCATGTAGTCACTAAATGTCCAATTTGAACTGAGGTCTTCTGGACTCCAAGCCTAGAGCTCTATCCATTTCATTATCCAGCAAACCATTGTGCTACCTGAGTGACCTGTTCAGGTAAGACTACTTTGACCACATCTACAGAAGCAAGCAGGGGAGGAAGCAGAAAGATCTTCTAGGTCCAACATGAGGCCACCCTTGGAATAGAATACATTGAGAAGCAGGATGAATGTCAGCTGTCATGTCTATGTTCTTCCTAAGGACTCCTATGGAAAAAGTGAGAGGAAAGTCATCAAGTCTGACTGTGAAACAAATACCTTAGGACAAACAGGAACCAAATTCAAAGAAATAGTGCTGTACTATATTCTTTTTTCCTTCAACAAAAGTTTATCAGGTTAAAAAGGGAGACAGATGGATAAGAAAAAATATTCCCTATGCTCAAGGAGTTTATGGTCAGGAAAAAAGGAAAATGATATGATAAAAGAATCATAGCAGGTAAAGAAGCTCCCTCTTTTCCTAATCTGAGAAGAATCCAAAGAACTAGCAAACAAAATGTAAGCTAAGATTGCCTCAGTATTATCTCAGGACAGGTAGAACAACTTGGAGGGAGAAAACAGCTTTTGTTCCACATCATGTTCTTTTACTGTCTCACTTGTTTTTGGAAGTCCTTGGATTAGGAAAGTCCTTTGAGGCAGCATGGTAGAAGAGATCAAGACCTGGACTGGAAATTAAGGAAATCTGGATTAAAATTTTCCCTTAGATACTTACTTCTCTGAGCCTCAGTTTCCTCCTCTATAAAAATGAGAAGCTTGTACTTGATTAACTCTTAGGTCCCTTTGATTCTAAATCTAAGATATTTCCCATGAGCTCAAACTATTTTGAATTGACATTCTTGTGTCCTTTTCTTGGATATCTCCATGGTTACTACTGACCCTCTATGTTCAATGTTATCCCTGCTCACTTTCTTTTTGTCCAACAGTCCATGAATGTTAATCACCCAGGAAAAAATGACTGACATCATCACATGCAGCATGCAGAGGCAGAGGAAAAGACTTGGAGAACTCAGTAAAGTCATCTTGACTGGATCCATTGGCCACAGCTATAACTGGTGGGTCCCCTTCCCTTCACCATTCCTGAGGCAGGGGGCCTGAGGTAGAAACAGGGACAAAACTTCTCTCTCAACTCTCATTCCTGTAATGAATACTTCCATCATCCCAGGATAAACAGGATCATTTAATAGAGCCCTAGAGTCTGAGGCCCTGAATTTGAAACCTGACTCTGATACTTGCTATTCATTTCACCCTGGGGAAGTCCCATCAATTCTCTGGATCTTGGTTTTCTCATGCTTAAAACAAGACTATTTCAGAGATCTCTCCCAGCTCTAAAACCTATGATCTAGGTTTCCACCCTACCCTTGCTCCAGAAGTCTCCTACACACAATCTTCTTGTAAATATGGGGTAAACCAGCACCCTCCATCACATGACATATTCAATCTTTAGTTTTCTGAAGCCAATGTTACAGTCAGCCTTCCTTTCCCCTGGATTTCAAATTTCCTTATGATTTTAGTAGTAGTTAGAATTCCTCATTATCATTCTTTTCTTCAAGGCCTCTCCATTCTTCACTAAAAAGTTTACCCTAATTCTAGTTAATCTCTAATTAATTCCTGGAATGTTGCCACAGTTCCTACCAAGAAAATGCTGGGGAGAGAACAGAAATATAGTCCCCACAGTTTCCCTGAATCCATCAGGTATGTCATGGGCATGAACCCATCTTTATCCAGGTTCACTTCACTTATTTTCTATACAATGTAATCCTATGGCTTCCATGTTAATATTATGGAACAAACTCATCAATCCACTGATAAAGGTTGGATTTATAGTTAAGACAGGGTCAGGTTTTTTTTTTTTCCCCTTGAGTTCTCACTAGCATGGAAGTCAAAATTTGATCTAAAGCACAGCCATTATCCATAGGAGTCCAGCCTATGACAAGTTCAGGACTACAGACAGTTCCTGGAAACTGTCACAGAACAGCTAGTTCTTAATGTATTCGGAGAGATAAAATGATGAACCTGCTTTGGTCCAGTAACATAACAAACCCCAATCATGAACCATGCTGTCAACTCCACAAACTTGTTAAGGTATATCTCATGATTCCCTGCTCATAAATCCCATCAACCATTTAATACTATAATGTGCAGGGTCAGAAATACTTTTAAACACAAAGTTGTAATACCAAAAATATATGTACATGTAAAAGATAGGTGTTAGTTGTGCTGGGGGGTGGGCAGAGAGGAGGAACAGACACACACAGAGAGAGAGAGAGAGAGAGAGAGAGAGAGAGAGAGAGAGAGAGAGGGAGGGAGAGAGAGAGAGAGACTGAAGGAGACAGACAAAGACAGTTAGAGAAGTATAACCATTCATGAATCTGAATTGGCTAGAAGAGGTACTCCAAGAAGGAATGTGAAAACAACTTGAGCTTTTGTATTTGGAGTTGAGAGAGACAGAAAGACAGGCATACAGAGTCAAATGAACACAGGAAGAAAGCCAGACAAGGGGGAGAGGAAAGGAGGGAGAAAAATAAAAAGGTAAAAAGGGGTAAGGAAAGGAGGGGGAAAAGGAAGAAAAAGGAGAAGAAAAATAAAGAGAAGTTGTGAGAGAAAAGTCAGAAAGAAATTGAGAAAAAGGAGAGAAGGAAAAGAAATACAAAGACAGAAAGGAAAGAATAAAGGGGAGGGAATGTATGAGAGGGAAACACAAAAGAAAGTAATGGCAAAACAAGAGTTTGGAAAAGATAAAAGGAGGAAAATAGAGTAAAAAATGAGACAGAAAAGAGGGATTCAAAGAGAGAAAAATAGAAAGAGAATAGTAAAAACAAAGAGGAAAATTGAGGATGCGAGGAGAGAAGGAAAGGAGAGTGAGGAAAGAAGGGAGGAAGAAAGGAAAGGATAGCATAGAGTGAACTGCCATTTGTGATATTCATCTCCAAATCTTGGACTATGACAGTCTTACTACATTTAAATTAAAATCAGTGCAATATCCTTCTTTAGCAATATGGAGGGGCTTGTCAGAAAGACTGGATTCCCATCCTGTCACTTTTGGAAAGCACTGCAGAGGCCAGACAATAGCCGCCCTGACTCGTGCTAAAAGTAAAAAGAAGAAAAGAAGCAGACACTTGGCCGCTGTTCATGCAAAGCTCCTAAAAGCCAAAAAACTTTCCAACAGATCCGCCCAAAGCACATTCACACATTAATTCCAGCATGCTATCTGTTACAACTTTGAGCATGTAAATACAGGATGCGGCTCCCCAGACGGAGCTGGCTGTGCAAAACTTAAACACGAGCGATATTGGCCCTTTTGATTTCACAGACACCCCTCCACCAACACAAACACACACACACACACACACACACACACACACACACACACACACACACACACACATCACCAGCAGCAGCAGCAGCACCATCATCATGCTTCCATGGCAAGTAGTCAGAGTTGCTGTTAAAAATGGGAATTCAAGCTTCCATTTCTGGGAGATTGGAAGGCTGGGAGCTCCTTGATTTTTAGAGCAATGCAGTTGCTGTGTTGAGAGGTTCTGAGTCATCTTGCTTAGTACTGGACTACTTTGGCCATCCCCCAGAAGTGTCAAAACTAACATCAGGGTCTTCACAAGTAGAATTAAAAGTAATATAATAAAGTTACAGAGAGTAGTGAGCTAGAAAGAAGAGGAAAATGTGTGTGTGTGTGTGTGTGTGTGTGTGTGTGTGTGTGTGTGTGTGTGGAGAAAGACAGAGTATGGAGACAGAAAGACATGTATGGAGAAAGACAGAGGCAGAAAGAGTGACAAAGAAAGAAGATAATCTTTAAGATTATCTATAGGTACTCATTGAGGTGGGCAGATAGATGGAGTCAGGGAAATTCATCTTACTGAGTTTAAATTTTGCCTCACGCTTGTGACTCTGGACAACTTAACCATTTGCCTTACGTTTCCCAACTGTAAAATGAGTAGGAGAAGGAAAGGCAAATTACTCCAGTATCTTTGTCATGAAAACTTCAAATGAGAGGTCACAAAAGTGTCAGACACAAGTGAAAAATAACTGAAGAGCAACATCAGTTGGAAATAGTCCATAGATGCCAAGGCAAACATTGATTGTCAAAATGATGTTCCTAGAATTCAAAACTGATCATTTCATATATTCCCCTAAACCCATCCTATTACTTATAGCACCAAATATAAACTTTTCTGCCTACCATTTAAAGTCATTCACACCTTGCCCCTAATTTAACTTTTCTATGTCACTATACATTAATTGGCATGTATCTATTAAGTATTTATTTTGTGCCAGACAATTTGCTAAACACTGGGATTACAAATATAAGCAAAATAAAATTAAAAGATAATACCTATTCCCTCAAGGAGTTTTCATTCAATGGGGGAAATCAAGATTGTGGTCTAATGAGAAATGAAAAAATGAAAAAATAAATTACTAATACTTCTATAATATTGTTTTCAATGATACCTCTAGTCTCATATCTCCAACTTTCTTTTGGATATTTCTAAATGGATTTCCCACAGACATCTTAAACTCAACATGTCCCAAACTGGATTCATCTCCTCCTCAAACCCTCCTTTCTTTCTAATTTCCCTACTAATATTGAGGGAGTCAACTTTCTCTAATGCCTCTCTCCCCCTACCCTCAGCACACAACCTGGGCATCAACTGAACTCCTCACTCTTTCTTTGGGTCCCATTGAGTTTACTTTCTTAACATCTCTTGCACATGGCCCCCTTTTCTCATCTGACACTGTCAATTACTCTGGTGCAGGGTGCAGGCTAACATTACATCAAGCTGCTAGCTGGTCTTCTTGCTTCTTGTCTCTTCACTTCAATCCATTTACCACAAAAGGTTGTTGTGAGAATAAAGAAATATCTGCAAACACTTTGAAAACCTTAAAGTACCATGCAAATGCTAATTATTACTACAACTTCTACTCCTATCCCTATTATGCCTATTATGACTACCACCACTACTATTATTACAACTGCTGCTGCTACTATTGCTACTATAGCTTCAAAATGGTAGGTTCTTTTGAATGAAGGTCTAAATATTGTGTCATAATCTTGATTTGCAACATCCAGCAACTTAGTCTCTTTGGGTATCAATTTCCCAATTGGTAAAACAAGACAGTCCAGGGGGACTTATCTCTATGACACTTTTGCCATTCTCTCATTCTATTCCCTCTCATTACCTATGGTTTTTATTTGTTATGGATCCTGTGACTCATTTCTTTTCCACACCTATATGATTGCTGAGAATAAAGGGGTGGGGAATAAGCTTCTGGAAGAAGGAAGATCGATTTTTAAGGGTATTAACATTTGACATCAGTTTAAAAAAAAAGACCCATGTGTTGGGTTGTTAGGATATGACCTATTAATATTGTTTGCTACAAGTAATGATTGAATGAGGCCATTGTCTCTGGTGAAAGGGTTAGAAACCAACCTGATAGGCCACACATGACACATTTATATTAAGACTGGAGACCTCCTGTGAATGTTTCATCAGAGAAGTGTAACCACATGCCTTCTCTTAAAACAAATGGAATTAGTAGAGGAATAGAGTAAGAGGTGGGGCAAAGGACTTGCTAGTGGGATTACTGGGAGATAACTTCTCATTTCTCATGGGTGGATGTTTTAAGATTTCTAATCCTCAACTAAAGGACAAGTTTTCAGAGGACAATTTATCTGGAGGGAAGGGGGAAGAGAATAAACATTTGTACATTGCCTTCTGTGTACTAGGTACAGTCCTATTCTTTATAGATATCATCTCATTTGATCTTCATAATTAACTCTAAGAGGTAGCTGCTATTATTATGCTGAGAGAACTGAAGCAGACAAAAATGAGTTGCCTGGAGTCAGATAGCTAGTAAACATCTGAGATTGGATTTGAAGTCATCTTCCTGACTCCTTTAAGATCCTCTACAGTAACAGCTGCCTCTCTGAGTCATATATAGCCCATAACCTCTTTAATGAAAGTCCCAAGTTGAATCTGTGTGATGTTAGTAAAGTCACTCACCTCTCTGTACTCTAGTTTCCTTTTGTAAATGAGAGTAATGGATTAAATCTCCAAGAAACCCAAATCTGTGAATTTTGTGAGTACTAGTTCATAGAAGTATAGGGTTAGAGCTGGAAAGAATCTTTGAGGTCATCTAGTATAAAGTTCTTATTTAAAGATGAGAAACTGCAGCTTAGAAGGTTGAATGATTTGTCCAGCCTTGAAGTCAAAAGACAAAAAAAATTTAACTTAAGGACAGTGATCAAATGTACAGAAGAGGCAGGCTGAAGAACCAGGATTTGACTCTAAATCATCTTACTGTGATCACAATCTTCTAAGGACTATACCATGCTATCACTCTCTACTTAAAAGGCAGCATTGTATGAGGGAGAGAACATTAATTCAGAAGGAACTGGCATCAAAACCTGCCTATGACACATATCCTTATAAATCCCATCAGTTTCCTCACGTGTAAAATAAAGAGGTTGGATTAAACAGACTCTATGGTTCGTTCCTGTTTTAAATGCATGATGCTTGAATATGGTTTCTAAAATGATTGAGACAAGATTTGAACTCAGATTTTTTGAGCCAAATCTCCTTGTTCCATTGCAATTTACTGCTATGTCGTCATTCTGACTGAACACAAGATTGAAGAGTTATCTGCCCATTCTTATATTCTCTCCTCTCTCTAATGTATTTTAATATTGAATAAATATTCTGAATCACCAGATCATACTACTACTAGCTTGCCTGAAGTTTGGAGTGCACTAGATCAACAATAGGCATTTACTTTTTACAATGGAATACTTGTGAATACTTTGATTTTTTTAACCCAAGAGAATAAGACTTTATGTTTATCCCTATTAAATTCCAACTTATTAGACTTGCTGATATGTTGAATGTTCAGCATTCTAGGCTGTCAATATCTTTTCACATCTTCATGATCATCTGGTATGTAAGCTATCTCTCCTAAATTTGTGTCATCTTCAAATTTGATATGACTTTTTCCATTTGAGATGCAGAACTACAAACTCTTCCCATGGTGTGATAGCAAACTGTTTCATTAGTGTCAAATTTGGGTCTTTCCCTATACCCACAAGCTCTTCAACCAAATTGTTTGAGTTAATATGATGATTCCTAGAGGTTGGGGGAAGGAAGAAAGAGAATAAAAGAGTGTTACAGAAAGTTGTCACAGGAGAGAGGAGTCACAGTTCAAAACAAACACCTTGACTCTGCTAAGGCATAAGCTTCCCAGCGGGGAAACCATTTTCCTTGTGACAAAGCTCAGCTCAGTTGACATTATCTCTTAATTATCTGCATAAGAATGCATTTGTCAAGTTTCACAAGATGGGATTGATAACAATAAGCTCTTGTTGCTACAAAATATTTTAATGCTTAAAGTAGGAATGGCACAGAACAAAAAGAAAGTAATCATGGGGGTACTCTTGCTTCTTTCCCAGGTGCCTGCAAACATGGATGCCTTGGTCTGTTGAACCACAAGGACCCTGTCCAGTGAAAGAGGACTACAGTATGGATTGTTGGTTGGTGGGGCCAAAAAGAAAGTACCAAATGAGAGTTCTCTTCAAACTAAATTGCTCTGGTTTGGCAAGGCAAACCAGGTCTATGTACTTCTATCTCTCCAATCCACTTTCATTGTCACCAAGGCTGTAGAAATAACTAGAGGAGAAAAAATTTGGACAAATGATTAAACCATGAGGAAGCAAGTAAAAAAGGCTTAAAGGAAGTAAAGTTCAGAAAAAAAATAATATTGAAAAAGAAAAAAGGCAGAAGATATGCCATGTCTTATAGACCCTGTCTTGACCATTGTCTAATGGGGTGAATCTAACATTTGGAGATAAAAGCAAAGGAAATGGTTCATTATTCTTCTTACTTGGGAAGATACTCAATTCATGCTGCAATGAAGACCAGAATGATCCTCAATATAGGGGAAATAGTGAGGAAGATGAGTTCTTTCACTGCCTGAAACTGTTACCAGGTCTCATTCAGTGTCATACATTGTTGGGGTTTTTTGTTTGTTTTTGTTTTTTGTTTTTTTTTGTTTCTAGTTTTTGCAAGGCAATGGGGCTTGCCCAAGGTAACTTTTAATTGTCTGAGGCTGGATTTGAACTCAGGTACTCCTGACTCCAGGGCCGGTGCTCTATCCACTGTGCCACCTAGCTGCCCCCATACATTGTTGTTTTGGAAGGAAGGAAGGAAGGAAGGAAGGAAGGAAGGAAGGAAGGAAGGAAGGAAGGAAGGAAGGAAAGAAGATCTAGAGAACATGTGTCACAATGGAGAAATCATGAGGACTGGTCATATCTAATGCCTCTATAGGTTGCTTATGACTCACCTATATGTGTCTCTACAAACAATATATATATACATAGAGAGAGATACAGATACAGATACAGATACAGATACAGATACAGATACAGATACAGATACAGATACAGATACAGATACAGATACAGAGAGATAGAGATTTGATAGATTTATCTTCACAGTAGTGTCTGTAGCAGTTCACAGTAGCCAATAATCCAGTGGTCTGAATAAAGTCTCTTTGGCTCATGTGTGGGAGAGATTCCTTTATGACTTCAAAATGCCCACTGAATACAAGAGGCTGCTTAGCCTTTCAATACATCTTGTTCCTCTCCCTAGATCATCATCAAGAAACTTTTCAGTATACTGACCAAGATTTAATATTATCTAGGAGATAATGTGAAATAAACCTTAAATTATTTTTAAAAGAATAGTAGATCAATGATTTCATTTCTATCTTATACCTAAAATATCCTCTTGCCATCAATGAGCACATATTTGCAGGACATGAGCTTATAATAAATAGTAGCCTTGCACTTTTTAAATATAGAGAATATGTAAGGAAAATAGTTAAGTACTCCTATGTGGAGCTCCTCCACCATCCACTGTCTTAAAATTCTTCTCATTCATCCTTCTAGAAATGCTAGATGTCTAGGGAATCATCTATACCTGTGGGAAGGATTAAGGGAGGGGGAATTGCAAGTCTGTGACCTCTCTCATACTAAAAGACATCCCAAATGGAAAACATCTGAAGCATGGCGGAAATGGGCCATCTTCTCTCATACCAGGCTGGTATGAGTTTTTTCCAACCTAATCTTAGCAGATCCTTGAGTCTCTGACCTTAGAAACCTCCATATAAAAGATGTTAGTCAATATAATCCTGGACTTCAATATAAGACTTGTGTGCATATGCTCCTTCAACCTGTTCTATTAAATGAGAAGGTTCATATGAGTATTGTCAGTATCATCTTTCCATGCAGGAATTCACACAGTTCATCATCATTAAATCCCCTCATAATTTACCCTTCTCATCCTCCCTCTCTATCCTTCACCTGAGTCCTATATTTGAAAATCAAACTTTCAGTTCAGCTCCAGTCATTTCAACAGGAATATTTGAAATTCTCCTGTTTCATTGAAAGTCCATCTCTTCCCTTGAAAGAGGATGTTCAGGGTGGAGCCAAGATGGTGACAAGAACAGATTGTGTCTTAGGTGCTCTCTCATAAATCTTCAAAACTAAGGACTCTAACTAAATTTTTGAGAGACAGAACCCACAGAGGGACCCAGTGAGGCAGTAACCTGGAAAAGAGCAGAAAGGCTATGTTCCCTGGGGTTGGAGGGGCGGCCCACTAGAGGGCTGGCCTGCCAGAGGGAAAGAACTTCAACCTCCCGGAGGCAGCCCCAGGGCGCTGGGAGCCAGCTCATAGCAGCAGGGGAATTTCCTGACCAATGCCTGGGAGAGCACCAGGCACAAATTGGGGTAACAGCGGGGGACCTCTGCCAAAGCAAGCACATGAAGCCCAGCCCTCAGTGCACACAGCAAGCAGCATGGCCACCACAGTCCAGAACCAGAAAACAGAAGCAGGCAGAGTGGGTAAGCAGGAGCCCCCAGGGCATGAACCCATTGAACCTAGGGAGGGGAGTGAAGAGAGAGAGAGAGAGAGACTGCAGAGCTCTGCCCCGGAACAGGACACTGTGGCTCTGACCACATTCAGATTCTGATCGCAGTCTAGACCCCACCACAGAACAGCAGGGCCCCCCCCACCTTAGCCCTGTGGCATAGGGGGGGCACATTCACAGACCAGGAGGGAGGACAGAGCCTCACACACTTAGATCCTTGTGGTAGTGTCCCAAAAGCTCAGGAAGCACCCAAAAAAAAGGCTTAGGCTGGGAAAATGAGCAAGCAGAAAAAAAAAAGAGGAACACCATTGAGAAACATTTTGCATATGAGCCCAAGAAGGATCAAAACACTCAGTCTGAAGATGAAGAAGCACAAGCTCCTGCATCTAAAGACTCCAAGAAAAACAGAAATTGGGCTCAGGCTATGGCAGAGCTCAAAAAAGACTTTTGAAAATCAAATGAGGGAGTTAGAACAAAAACTGGGAAAAGAAAGGAGAGAGAGATGCAGGAAAAACATAAAAATGAAGTCAGCAGCTTAGTCAAGGAAATCCAAAAAAATGCAGAAGAAAATAGCATGCTAAAAACCAGCTTAAGTCAAATGGATAAAACAGTTCAAAAACTTATTGAGGAGAAGAATGCTTTAAAAAGCAGAATTGGCCAGATGGAAAAAGAAATAAGAAAACTCTCTGAGGAAAACAAATCCTTCAGACAAAGAATAGAACTCAGGGAGATTGATGAATTTATGAAAACTCAGGACTCAATACTTCAAAACCAAAAAAAAAAATGAAAAATTAGAAGAAAATGTGAAACATCTCATTGAAAAAAACAACTGATATGGAAAACAGATTTAGGAAAGATAATTTAAAAATTATTGGAATACCTGAAAGTCATGATCAGGAAAAGAGCCTTGATATCATTTTCAAAGAATTACTACAGGAAAATTGCCCTGATATCCTACAAGCAGAGGGCAAAATAGAAATGGAGAGAATCCACCAATCCCCACCCCCCCAAGAAAGATATCCAAACAAAACAACCCCCAGGAATATTATAGCCAAGTTCCAGAACTCCCAAGTCAAAGAGAAATATTACAAGCAGCCAGAAGGACACAATTCAAATACCATGGAGCTGCAGTCAGGATCTCACAGGACTTAGCAGCAACTACATTAAAAGCTCATAGGGCTTGGAATATAATATCCCAGAAGGCAAAAGAGCTTAGAATGCAACCAAGAATCAACTACCCAGAAAAACTGAATGTCCTCTTTCAGGGAAGAAGATGGACTTTCAATGAACCAGGGGAATTTCAAATGTTCCTTTAGAATGGCCAGAGCTGAACAGAAAGTTTGATCTTCAAATACAGGACTCAGGTGAAGCATGGAGATTGCAGAAGAGGGGGGAAAATATGAGGGACTTAATGATGATGAACTGCATGTATTCCTGCATAGAAAAATGACACTGATAATACTCATATGAACCTTCTCAATTAATAGAGCAGGTGGAAGGAGCTTTTATAGTTGAAGCACAGGAGAAAGCTGAATTTGAAGATAAAATATGGTGTAAAAATGGAGTCAATAGAAAAAAAGGAAATGTAATGGGAGAAAGAAAAAGGAGAGGGGGAATAGGCCAAGATATTTCATATAAAAAGATTTTTCTTCATTACAATGAACTATTGCAGTGATATGGAAGGGGGGAAGGCAAGGGGGAATGAGGGAATCTTCGCTCTCATCAGAGGTGGCTAGAAGAGGAAACAGCATATATACTCAATGGGGTATAGGCATCTGGAGTAAGAAGGGGAGAAGGGGGGAAGGGGGGTGATGTGAGTGATGGAGGAGAGGATGGACCATGGTGGGAGAGTGGTCAGATATAACACATTTTCTTTTTTATTTCTTGCAAGGAGCTGGGATTGGAAGGCCTGTCCAGGGTCATAGGGCCAGGTGGATGCTGGGGCTAAGGGGTGGTATGGAGGCTCAGGGCCTCTTGGCCCCAGGGCCAGGGATCTGTCTGTTGCACCACTCATCTACTCTACAGCAGAGTCAGAGTGAAAGGAGAGAGAAGATATAGTACATGGTAGAGGAGAAATATGAAAGGAGGGAGCTGTGATCAGCAATGGCAATGGTGGAAAAATATGGAAGCACTTTTGCGATGGACTTATAAAGAATGTGATCCACCCACGACAGAGTTGTTGGTTTTGGAACATAGACCCAAGCACATTTTTTATTATTATTATTATTTGGGGGGGTGCAGGGCAAATGGGGCTGGGTGCCCTGCCTGGGCCCGCATAGCAGGGTGTCTGAGACCGGATTTGGACCCGGGTGCTCCTGGCTCAAGGGCCATTGCTTTGTCCACCACCAAGCCACCCCTACTATAATTACTATTTTATTTTATCTTGGGTCTTTTTTTTCTTTTTTTTTTGGTTTTTGCAGGGCAGTGGGGTTGTGGTGGCTTGCATGTCACACGGCTAAGTGATTGTTGGGTGTATGGGGCCAGATGTGGGCTCAGGTGCTCATGGCTCCAGGGCTGGTGCTCTGTCCATTGCACCACCTGGCCATACCTACAATTATTACTATTATTTTTTTAATTTTAATTTTTTTCTCTCCCCTTTACTTTATCACTCAAGCGAGTCAATATTTTTTGTGGGGGGGTATTTGTTTACTCTTAAACAAGAATATTTTATTAATGTATAAAAAACATTATTTGTACAAAATGAGAATAAATCAATATTAAATATAAAAAAAGAAAGGATGTTCAGTTTTGCTGGGTAGTTGATTCTCAGTTGCATTCCAAGTTCTTTTGCCTTCCAGAATGTTACATTCTAAGCCCTACAAGCCCTTAACGTAGTTGCTGCTAAATCCTGTGTGATCCTGACTGCAGCTCTGTGATATTTGAATTGTGTCCTTATGGCTACTTGTAATATTTTCTCTTTGACTTGTGAGTTCTGGAGCTTGGCTATAATATTCCTGGGGTGTTTTGGGATCTCTTTCCAGGGAGATCAGTGGATTCTCTCAATTTCTATTTTTCCCCCTCTGCTTCTAGGATATCCAGGCAATTTTCCTGTAGAAATTCTTTAAAAATGAGTCAAGGCTCTTTTCCTGATCATGACTTTAAGGTAGCCCAATAATTTTTAAATTAACTTTTCTGGATCTATTTTACAGATCAGTTGTTTTTTCAATAAGATACTTCGCATTTTCTTCTAGTTTTTCATTATTTTGGTGTTGCATTATTGTATCATGATTTCTCACAAAGTCATAAGTATCCTTTAGCTCCATTCTACATCTGAAGGATTTGCTTTCCCTGTCTCCTTTTCCATCTGGCCAATTCTGCTTTTTAAAGCATTCTTCTCCTCAATAACTTTTTGAACTGTTTTATACATTTGATCTAAGATGGGTTTTAATATGTTATTTTCTTCACCATTTTTTTTGGATCTCCTTGACTATGCTGCTGATTTTGTTTTCATGTTTTTCCTGCATCTCTCTAATTTCTTTTCCCAATTTTTCTTCTATCTCCCTTCCTTGATTTTTAAAATCTTTTTTGAGCTCTGTCATAGTCTGAGCACAACTTCTATATTTCTTGGAGTCTTTAGATGCAGAAGCTTGGACTTTCTCATCTTCTGATAGTGTGGTTTGGTCCTCTATGGGACCAAAGCAATTGTCTATGGTCAGGTTCTTTTTTTTTTCTGTTTACTCATTTCCCCAGCTTGTTCCCTGGTTTTGGGGGTCTTTCCCTAATTTTGGAGTATTATTGGGACACCCCCCCAGCAAGGACCTCAGTATGTGAGGCTCTGACTACTCTCCTGGTCTGTTGAATGATCACAGGTGCACCCCTCTGCCTCAGGGCTATGAGCAGAGTCCCTGTTCTATGGGGAGTCCAGACTACTACCAGGAACTGAATATAGTTAAATCTCCAGAGTCCTGTCCCAGGGACAGAGGACAGACCTCAGCAGTCTCCCTCCACTCCCTTACCTTCCATGGGCTGACTGCTCAGGGAGCAGTTGCCAGGCAGCTCCTGCTGGGTGGCTCCAAAGGCCTGCTTCTGTTTCCTGGGATCTAGGCTGTGCTGAGAGCTGAGGCTGTGCTGAGGAGGGCCACAATGGCCTGTGCTTCATACTCACTCTGGCAGAGGTCTCCCTGATGATCCTCCAAGTTGTACTTGGTGCTCCCTGGGGTGCAGGTCAGGAAACTACTTTTGCTGGGAGTCAGCATTCCCAGGTGCCCTGGGGCTGTTCTCAGGAGGCTGAAGCTACTTTGCTCTGGCTCTGCCGCCCCTCCAAACCCATGGAACAGAATCTTCTCACTATTTTCTAGATTACCTTGGGCTGGAGAATTGCCTCACTGGATCTTTCTGTGGGTTCTGTCTTTTAAAAATTTAGTTAGAGTCATAATTTTAAGGTTTTTGAAATATTTTGGAGATAGCACATAAGAGAGGTTGTACTCCTGCTGCCACCTTAGCTCCACCTCCCACATTTGACTTTTAATTGTATAGTGTTAATACTTATTGCATACTCATCCACTTAGAGAGCATTTAGTACTAAATATTAGAGATTAAGCAGAAGAGAAATATCACCTCTCTAGGTTCTCAAATTAGACACTTGAACCAAATAGTAGTTATACCTAAGTCTTCTGATACCATTTTGAGTGCTGTCAAATAACTATGTTCCTACATGAATTTTTTAAATTTTTATGTTTTATTAATGAAATGTCTTGTACCACAATCATTTCCTGATTTTTCCCCTCCTCTTCATCTGCCTTTAGAATGATAACAATAAAAACTTGACAAATAAAGCTATTCAATACAATAATCATAACTAACAAAGCCCATATACTTCCACATCTAGAATCCATCATCCCTTTAAGCTAAGGAAGGTGTGTTCCAGCATCAACTATCTAAATCTGATTTTTAACATTGGTATTTTTGTTGTTCATTTTAACACTCCATTATCACACTTTCCTTATAAGAAAATGCAAAACTAATAAACTAATTGGCCATACCTAACAAAATGTGCCTTTTTCTTATAATCCACCATACTTTATTGATAAGAGAGAAGTAATTTTTCACCATCACTCCTCTGAAGTTCTTATTGATCATTTCATTGATCCAAGTCTGATTTCTATGTTATTTTAATTTACATTATTGTGGTCATTGCAACTGTGGTCTCTTGGGGTTTTTTCCCCTACATTCAGTCATATGAGTCTTCCCAAGATTTTTTTTAATCTAAATTCTTTATGGTTATAATTTTATAGCCCAATAATTCTATTATATTCTCACACCACATTTTCAGTAATTCTTCAATTAATTATATCCCACTTTGTTGAAAATACAAAAATAATCATTATAGGGGCGGCTAGGTGGCATAGTGGATAAAGCACCGGCCTTGGAGTCAGGAGTACCTGGGTTCAAATCCGGTCTCAGACACTTAATAATTACCTAGTTGTGTGGCCTTGGGCAAGCCACTTAACCCCATTTGCCTTACAAAAACCTAAAAAAATAAACATTATAACAATTATTTCTGACTTTTTCCATTCTCTTTTATTTTCTTAGAATGTATACCTAATAATAGTATACAGTTAGAACCAATATCAACCATTAAATTTAATCGGAGTTCTCTGACTTTTAATGGTATTTTCCATTATACTGGTACTATTTGAATGGAAAACTGGTCAAAACAAAAGCCTCACTCAGATTTGCTTTTCCTAGAGCATACAGAGTATGTTCAATATTCCTTCCCTGCTTAAGAGATTTAGTGGTCTACCTTCAGTCATGAATGACTGAAAATATGGCACTGTGGAGTTGCAAAACATCTTCTGATTGGCTAAGGATCTGAAAAGACTGATGACATAGGAATTATCAAGCCAGAAATGAGTTTGCATATGAAAAGGTTGATATACTCCTCAGTCAGGCCTCTTGCTCTTTACTATGCTGGCTACAAAGGAAGAAGAACTTCTAGTCTTCCAGGTGGGAAAATAGCAAACTATATTTTCCAACTCAGCCATCTTGTATCCAAGAATATTTTGCCCCTTTTTTATTTATTATTTTCCAATTTTAGGAGAATGAGAACCTTGTGACCAGTGGGTTTGAGAGGTCCATTAAAGCTATCAGAGTTCCTACCTAGTATTAATAGGAGAGTCCACTGGAGCCAAGGCAAGCTGACTTCAATGAAATGACAGAATGGAGGTCAATCAATCTATCTGACCCAATCTAGCAATCGTTTGATTAATCAACCAATCATTGCCATGATACAAAGGCCAGAACTCTTATGCTCCCCCACAGATGTGCTTCATTATCTTTGCGCTTTAAATCTTAGCTCACTGCCCTCAGGGAGCTTGTGTTTGAGAATGAAAGAATGTGTCCCCAATTTTTTGTACCAAGTGTGAGTCTATTCTCCCATGCATGTATGTGCAAGGAAAAGAGAACACCCTGATTTAAAAAATGTCTTTGTAAATTCTCAGTAAATACACCTTTTGTATTTATGTCAATTATATGAATAATATTGAAGTTTATACTTGAATGGAGCTTTGTGACTGATAGTCCTAGAAAATCTCACCCTTCCCATGATTCTCTGAATCCTCTTTCATATATATTGTTCCTTAAAGCCCATATTCCATAATATTTACAATTGTTCTAAATGAACTAATTGACTTCCCCGTTCAGTGGACATCTATTTTATTTATGACAAAAAGTGATGAACAATTTGCAATATTCCTCATTGACTTCATTGGGGTATATGTCCAATAATCCCAATCCTCAGATTATTTTTCAGTTCATATATGAAGATGATGATGCCTGTCTTGCCTGTTATCATGATGAAAGATGGAGGATAGAGCCAAATTGGACGAATCCCTAGAGCAATCACACATAGTGGCTAGTGAGTATTTTCACAGTTTTATTTCATCCATGTGTTTGTACATAGAGATCCTTGGCTAGAAGGACCGGGATGCTGGAAGGTATAGCTGATAGACAAGATGTCACAAATGAGATCCAAAAGGATATCAACAGGCTAGAACATTTGGCCAAATCTAACAAAATGAAATGTCAGGATAAATATAAATTCTGACACTTGGATTCAAAAAATCAATCACACAAATACAGGATGGGGAAGGCCTAACAGACTACAATTCATGTGAATAAAGTGATAGTTTTAGTGGATTGCAAGCTCAGTAGTAGAAGTGTAATGTGGCAGCCTATAAAATTAAATTCATCTTTCCCTTCCTAAGCAACTATCCCATATAACAAAGAATTTCACTTCTACATTAGAAAATAGATGAGGTACTAAGGGGTTAAGGGAAATTGCACACACTATTCGTTAATAAGGACTTTAATTCAGGGTTTCCTAACTCTGAGGCTGCTCTCTCTACACTAAAGCAAATTGCTTCTCTTGGATTTCATTATTAGAAGTCTAGTTACTATCTGAGGAGAAGATGTTAGTTCCACCTTAATGTGCCCTGGTCACATCATAGCTGGATTATTGTGGTAAGGTCTATTTGGAAATCAAATGAGATAATGAATATAAAGTATTTTGCAAACCTTAAAGTGCTATTAAAATCATTTACTAATTATGTGATCCTAGAAAGTCACTTATTTTCTGTTGGCCTCAGTCTTTTCATATGTAAAATGATGGAGTTGAACCAGATGTTCCCTATGGTTCATTTTAGCTCTAAATCAATGGTACTTGGATGTTGTTGTTTGTTTATTTTGTTGTTGAATTGCTTCAGTCAGATCTGACTCTCCAAGACCCCACTTATAGATTTCCTTGGCAGAGATATTAGAGTGGTTTTCATTTTCTTTTTCAGTTTATATTATAAATGAGAAACTGAGGCGGAGAGGATTAAGTGACTTGTCTAAGGTCACACAGCTGGCAAATGTCTGAAGACAGATTCAAATTCACAAAGACCTCAAGAAGTCTTCCTGACTCCAGGACACCTAGTTGCCTTATGATGCTTTGATAGGATTCAGATATGAACACTTCACTTATTCTTTTGCATTTTATGTTCTATGGACTAAATGAATAAAATAACTGCTTCCTGTATTTCAATAAAAATATTAGGATGTGGCTTCATTGTTATTGTTGCTGATATTATTGTTAATACCTAGAATTTTTATCCCCATATAGTATCATTATGGTCACCATATATAAGAAAACACACAGTGGATAGAGCACTGGCCTTGGATTCAGGAGGATGGTAGTTTGAATCTGCTTCAGACACTTACCACTTACTAGCTGTGTGATCTTAGGCAAGTCACAAAACCCTGATTGCCTTGCATCCAGAAGCAATCCTGATTCATATCTGACCACTGGACCCAGATAGTTCCAGAGGAGAAAGTGAGGCTAGTGACCCAGCATAGCTTCCCTCACTTATCCAGTTCATGTGCTTGTCATGGCATCATGTCCTTGATATCATTATCTTCTTCAAAAATGAAGGACAAACATTATTATTATTATTATTATGATTGTTTTCAGAGTAAGGTTCAATACTACTCAAGGGTATGATGTGATAACTAAGAAAGTTAAAATAATTGTGGACTGAATTAAGACTCATAACTTCCAAGTTCATTCCCTTGTACTATACCCTGGTTAGACCATATCTTCATTATTGTGTTTAGTACAGTTTAGGAATCCCATTGATTATTTGGACAGCATTCAGAGAAATGGAAGGACTGGCTAAAGGAACTGGGACTTAGTCTGGAGAAAATAAAATTCACTGAGGGTCATAACAGCTATTTCCAATTACTGAAATTGCTGATGTGTGCAATAGGGATTGGACTTGTTCTGCTTGCTCCTATGGGGCAAAAATATGGAGCAGTATTTTCAAAGAAGTAAATTTTGTCTTGATGTTAGGGAAGATACTTTCTAGCAAGTAGAGCTAACCCAAAGTAGAATGGGTTGCCTCAGTTTCCTTCTCCTTGAAGGCCATGAACTTTGGTCTGAATGATACCTTAAAGTCATTTTATTCAAATTCTTCACGTTTCAGATGGTGAAACTGAGATCCAGGTATGTTAAGTGACAAGGTCCAAGGTCATTTAGGTAACATGCATCAGAGTCAAGGTTTGAAGGCATATCCTCTGATTTCAGAATTAGATTTAAGTGAGTAGCCTAGTCACCAAATCTGGTCATAAGATAGTGTCTGAGGCAAGATTCTAATTGGTACCATTTGAAAGTAATTATTTATCTATCACTTTAACATTTACAAAGTTCTTTCCTCACAACACAGAAACCATATATTGTATTTTGCTCATTACATTTCTGAGAATTTAGTTACTATATACAATCTTATTTCTGGTTGGATGATCCAGGAAATCAATTTTCTGTCAGGTAATCAGTAAGTAAAATAGATATGGATTGGGTACTTCCTGGGTATTCTCTGGGTGTTCATTCATAGTACTGAAATCATCAGATTCCATTTGAAGAATGTTTCATCAGAGGCACTGAGAACCCCTACCAGGTTCTCTCTGGAGCAAATACACTTTGTTCATCTGACAGTTTTAAAATGAAGAATCTTCATATAGAAAAGGGAGTGGGTATTGAAGTCTTTAAGAAATAAGAAAGGGATGGAGAAGGAAACAGCAATTCATTTATGAAGTCTTGGGAAACTAAGACTAGGGAAGAAGCTCCTGAAGCCTGAAAGAGTTAGAGGAAGAGAATCTAGACCTGTGATTTCACAAGTATAGGTTACTTCCAGGTAAGGAAACTTTTGCAAGTAAGCACTTTTTTGCAGCTAATAACCTTACAATAGTGGCTAAAAGCATTGATAGGTGGTACTTGAATCCATTTCTTACTGGTTTAAAGATTGGCTTTCCATTTATTCTAGCATGATGTCCTACAAGACAGGTAGATCTTGGATAAATGAAATGAAACTCCAATGTTTTTCCCTCCAAAGACTCTTCCTGAGACTTTTCCCCCTGCCCCAGAAGTAATAGCTCCCTCTATGCCCCCATCATCATGTTACAGCACTTAAATTTGTGAAGTTAAGTTTTTGGAGTTTAGATTGCATCTCTGCAGGGCCTAACATGGAGCTCTGCATGACGTAGAAACTCAATAGATTTTCATTAAATTTTTTGCTTAAGGACTTCTACCCACTTTGGTGGATTCATAAATTGGGGGCATGGATGATCTCATCAGAAGTAGTCCAGGAAGATTTTTCTAAGATTACTAAGTCTTGAGGAAGAAACTAATGACCTTAGAGGACACAGATGACCCTAAGGTCAAGGTGGGATCTTCATTACTACTGAATGATATTTGTCCTTCATTCTCAAAGATGACCACGACATCAGAGACCATGACACCAGAGACATGACACCAGAGACCATGACGTGCACATAATTTGGATTTGATTGAAGGTTATGCTGTGCTAAGTCACCAGCCTCACTTTCTGTACTAGAGCCACCTGGAGTGTCCAGTTATGAGCCAGGACAACTGGAGATGTCCCAGAATGTGAGACAATTGGGGTTAAGTGTCTTGCCCATGGTCACACAGCTATTACGTGTCTGAGGTCGGATTTGAATTCAAATCCTCCTGACTTCAAGGCTGGCGCTTTACTTGCTGTGCCATCTAGCTGAGGGGGAAAAGCTTCAATCAATCAATCAATCAATCAACAAGCACTTAAATTGTGATAGGCCCTGTGCTAAGCAGTGGGAATACAAAGAAATACACAAACATGGCCTTTTCCATCATGGTGCTCGCATACTGATACAAGATATCATCATGACAACTAGATGTAGACAATCTGTAAAGTGGAAATGGGAAGTAATAATAGAGAGAAGGGATGTTCATTAGAAGGACCAAGAAAAGTCTCCTGAAGAAGATGGGATTTAAGCTGAGACTTAAGGAAAACTAGAGATTCTAAGAGGAGGTAAAAAGAGGGAGCATTCTAAGTATTGAGAACAACTTTTGCAAAGGCATGGAATAAAGAGATGGAGGATCATGTGTAAGGAATTTCATAGTAAATTTTAAATAATAAACTGTTAAAGCCATAAACTTTAAAAAAGGCAAAAAAGATCAGTTTGTGAGGGGTTTTAAATGTCAAAGAAAAGATTTTATATTATTTTACATTTTATCCTGGAGGTAATAGAAAGTCATTGAAATTGTAGATCAATGGGGAAGATGTACATGAAATGATGAGATCTGTACTTTAAGAAGGAGAATGTGCTTTGTCATTTGAGTGGACAATAAATTGGAGTGGGGGTAGAAAATGGGGAACTATTTTTCTGCCAAGGGCCATTTGGATATTTATACCATCATTCTCAGGTTATAGCTGGTCAAACATTCAATTATTTCACCCCTAAAAAGATCCCAGATTGGGGGCAGCTAGGTGGCACAGTGGTTCAAGCACTAACCTTGGAGTCAGAAGGACTTGAGTCCAAATGCAGCCTCAGACATTTAATAATTGCCTAGCTTTGTGTCCTTGGGCAAGTCACTTAACCCCATTGCCTTAAATAAAATAAAAATTTTAAAAAGTCAGATTTATTGAACCCAGTCTGCGGCTGCCTTGGCAAGGTCAAACTAATATGGCCAAGGGTCAGAGATTTTCCACCCCTGGGGTGGGAGGAAACTTGAGGCAGAAGATCCAATTAAAACTTCTTGTAATAGCCTAGGAGACAAATGAAGGATGCTGTTGAGTAATTTAAAGAAGATAATGTCAGAGAACATATTGATTTCAAGACCACAGCTTAAAATATAGTAGTGACTATCTCTTAGTCAGGGATGAAGTATATTTAAGAGAAACTGATAGGAATTCATTTGCCTAGAGTCCTAGAAATCTTGTCTTAAAGGCTTAGCACTGAACACTGAACAGGAAGGTAAAGGAAAAAATTAGGCATGTACAGCTATGGCACAATGGTATCATGGTACAATGACAAAAAAGTACCTCTAAGATAAGGAGAAGAGCAATTGAAATGCCCAGAATTTCACATGGAGCCAAAAAAAATCAACAAAAAAGAAAGCAGTAAAAAAGTCATTCATTAGCCTCAGATGTCCATAAACAAATGTACTAAGTAAGATTAACTACTGCTCCTGGATAGAAGCATCAAATTTGGAATTATAGATATTTCAGAAAGTGGATATGAGAGAAGAAACCTTTCTGAAGTCTTTACCTTATTTTCAATCATTTTTGGCAAGGGTTTAAGTTTTACAATTTTCCTCCCTCCTTCCCTTCCCTCTCCCCCTCCCACCCATGAAAAACTATTTTTATAGACTTTCCATTTGTAACCATACTAAGCATAGATCAAAAGTGAATGTGTTGTGAGAAAAGAATCAGATTCAAAAGGAAGAAAGAAAATATTAGAAATAGCAAAAGTACATAATACATATGACAACTTCTAAAAGCTTTGGTCTTCATTTAAACTCCACAGTTCCTTCTCTGGATATGGATGGCACTTTCCATCACAAATCCCTTAAAATTTTATTATGTTAATTATTGTACTGTTGAAATGAGCAAGTTCGTCACAGCTGAGCATTACCCCTTGTTGTTGTTGTTGCTGTTAGTGTGTACAATGTTCTTCTGGTTCTGCACGTACCTTATTCAGAAGAAAAAGATAGGCAAAAGATAGTGATTGTAGTGGTATTGTATATAAGATGATTTAAAAAAAAGAAAGTGCAAATGCTGGAGGGGATGTGGGAAAACAGGTACACTATTGCACATTTTGTAGAGCTGTGAACTAGTGCAAACATTCTGGAAAGAAATTTGGAAGTATGCCCAAAAGCATTTAAACTGTACATATCCTTTTACCCAATGATACTACTCTTAATTCTATATTCCAAAGAGAGCAAAGAAAGAGGAAAAGGACCTGCAATGTATACAAAAATATTTAGAAAAGTTCTTTTTGTGATAGAAAAGAATTGGAAATTGATGACTGTGATGCAATACATTGTTCTGTAAGAAATGAAGTTCAAGATGGTTTCAGAAAAACCTGGAAAGACTTTTATGAAATGATGCAAAGTAAAATGAGCAAAATAAGAACAATTTACACAATGTCCACAATATTGTAGATAATCAACTCTGAAAGACTTAGTAACTCCAATCAAAAAAATAACCAACTACAATTCCAAAGGTCTCATGATAAAAACCAGCTATTTACTTTCAGAAAGAGAAATAATATACTCAGAGTGCAGTTTGAAGCATATTTTTCTTTTTATTTCTTCCTTTCTTGAAGCATGATTAATATGGAAATTTGCTTTACATGATAATGAAAATTTGTTGGATTTTTTCCTAATCCTCACGCGGGGGGGGGGGGGGGGGATATGAAGAAGAAGAGGAGAGAATTTGGACCCAGAAATAAGACACAATTGAATTTAAAAATAAAACACATTCTTTTTTAAAAAATACTATTTTATTTTAACAGAAATAGTGGAGTTTTGCAATATAACATATACACACAGTCTAATCTGATCCTCATACCAACCTGGTAAGTTTATAGACTCAGAGGACTCATTTGAATCCCAGTTCTACCACTCACTTACCTGTGTAAGTGGACAAGTCATTTGACTTCTTTAGGCTTCAGATTCCTCAAAAATCTGGGCTTAATGACTTGTGAGGTCTCTTGCAGCTCTACATGTGTGATTCCATGAAAACTTCACATAAGAAATGATTAGTAAGCTTCCAATACTCATAATTCTAAGAGGTAGCCCAGGCTGGAAACATCACTAGGTTCAAGAAACTCTTTCCCTTTCCCGAAACCTTAGTTTGTTTATATGTTAAATTACATGGTTGGACCAGATGATCCTTTAACTTTCTGCATCCCTTAATCTTATAAACCTTCTCCAACATTCTATGTACTAAGGTCCCTTTCAGTTCTGGGATTTTTTTATCCTTAGGTCCCTTCTAGATCTCACATTATTTGTTCTGAGATCTCTCTTTTCTCTGACAAGTGTTCTTTTTTAATTATATAAATATTTTATTTGTTTTCCAATTATATACTATAGTGGTTTCCACCTATTATTTGGTAAGATTTTGAATTTTACATGTTCCCCCTTGAGGAACATGTATCCTTGAGGAAAAATTAAAATATTAGAGATAGCAAAACTATGTAGTACATAAGACAACTTTTAAAAAAATAGAAGGAAATAATCTTTGGTCTTTGTTTAAACTCCACAGTGCTTTCTCTGGATGGTATTCTCCATCACAGATACCTTAAAATTGTCCCTGATTATTGCACTGATGAAATGACAAGTCCATTAAGATTGATCATCAACCCCACATTGCTGATACAGCATACAATTATTCTTCTGGTTCTGCCTATCTCACACAGCATCAGTTCATGTAAGTCTCTCCAGGCTTCTCTGAAATCTCATCCCTCCTGATTTTTAATAGAACAATAGTGTTCCATAACGTATATATACCACAATTTTTTCAGCCATTCCCCAATTGATGGAAATTCACTTTATTTCCAGTTCTTTGATACTACAAACAGAACTGCTATGAATATTTTTGTATAAGTGATGTTTTTACCCTTTTTCATGATCTCTTCAGGATATAGACCCATTGCTGGATCAAAGGGCACGCACATTTTATTGCCCTTTGGGTGTCATTCCAAATTGTTCTCCCAGAAAGATTGGATGAGTTCACAGCTCCATCAATGATGTATTAGTGTTCCAGATTTCCCACATCCCTTCCAACATTGATCATTGTCCTTTCTGGTCATACTAGCCTATCTGAGAGGTTTGAAGTGGAACCTCAGAGATGCTTTAATTTGTATTTCTCTAATCAGTAATTATTTAGAGCAATTTTTCATATGACTATGGATGCTTTTGCAAATCCTTTGACCATTATCTGACAAGTGTTCTAAGGACCCTCTCACCTTTAGCATTCTGTGTCCCAAGGTCCCTTCTAACTATGACATTTTAGGGTCCTTCACATTCCTGAAAACCTCTGGTCTTCCTTACTCTATCATTTTATATTCTATGATCCCTTATAACACTGACAGTATATAGGTCAAGGTCTTTCCCTACTATGCCATTCTATGTTGTAAAGGTCATTCTTTCTGTTACAGTCTTTATTCTAAACTCCTCCTAGCTCTGAAAGTCCATATTCTATTTTCCAAAATGCTTCATAGTACTGATTTTTTTTTCTTACTTTATGATGTGGTCTTTAAAGAAAACCAAATATTTTGGAGGGAATACTTCTAACCCTTTGGGGATGGACATTGAGAAATACAACCATGCTAATCCATCCAGAGATGGGCTTCATGAGCCTGAGATGAACATTCCTACATTTTTAGATTGAGTGTCCTAGTTTTTCAAACTTAACAAATCCCTTTCCTGAGGTGGATATGGAGGGAGGAGGCTCCTTTTAGTCTGAGAGGGGAGTATCAAAGCCTATATAGTTCTTTATTCCCCAAAGAATCTCTTACCTCTGTGGATCTGCTTTCCAGATTATCCATTTTTTTCCTCTTTCAAGGCATGTGAGTACATGTCCCCCCATCCCCGCCCCATGAACTCCTGACTCTAACATTCTATGTTGTCTTTCCTTCATACTCTGTCCCTTCTTCCTCAAATAGTCTTGCCTTCTATTCTTAAATTCTCTGGTATTAGGACTCTTCCATCTCTGTCATTCTATGTATGTATCCTCTAAGAGTGCTCCTAATTCTAGCATTTTAGAGGATATGTTTGGGGTCCCAAGGAGAGTATGGAGGTCATGGAAGTCATATGCCTCCCTTTTCTTTCTAGTCAGTGATAGAGCACTGGTCTTGAAGTCAGGAGGGTGGGAGTCCAAATTCAGCCTCAGATACTTGCCACTTACTACCTATGTGACATGATTGCCTCACATCCAGGGTCATCTCCAGTCGTTCTGATTCCTATCTGGCCACTGGACCCAGATGACTCAGGAGAAGAAAGTAAGGCTGGGGACTTAGCATAACACCCCCTCACTCAAATACAATCATGAGCTTGTCATGGCATCACCTGCCTGATGCCATGATCTTCTTCAAAAATGAAGTACAGGGGCAGCTAGGTGGCGCAGTGATTAAAGCACTGGCCCAGGAGTCAGGAGTACATGGGTTCAAATCCGGTCTCAGACACTTAATAATTACCTAGCTGTGTGGCCTTGGGCAAGCCACTTAACCCCATTGCCTAGCAAAAAAAAAAAAAAAATGAAGGACAAACAAAATTATTCCCAGCAGATCACAATCCATCAAATAAAGATTTGGGGAGGGGCTTTGCCTTTGCCATATATTTAAAAAAAACTTGTAACCTTACCACACAGATTCATCTTCTCTCTGGCACTTCCATTTGAGAGCTAGCAAGAAATCAACACTGTTTTCATGTTTTCATTATTATTAGCACTGAGCAATGAAATGGAGTTAAAATTATTACGGTTGGTAACATGTTTTTTTTTGTACTAATAATTCAAGTACTTTTGAGTAGGAGCTGGGGAGCATTAATTTGTCAATCACTCTGGCTTTGTATCTACTCCTCCTTTTAACAGACGAAACAATAGAAATGAGCATGATATATTTCCCAGAGGGATAAAAACTTGTAAACATTTCAATATATTGGGTTGTCCTGAAATTACAAAGCATAATTCTAAGGTATCTTACACAAATAACAGGGTATTTCTGAACCAGTGATGTTGATGCAATCAGACTTTCAACCCTGAGGTCATTTTAGGGAGTGGAGTAGCTGATGATAGGAAGAATTTATGAACAGATATTTACAGCTTAGCCAAAGCAAACCTATTCTAAGGTGACACTGAAGGCTTCTGGGAAGTTCCCAGGTGAGGACCCCATGCACTGCAAAGGGAACAAGCCTTTTTAGCTTCTGCTGCCACTCCTTTTGAGATGGCACCATCTTGACAAGTAAGAGGTAAAGATGGCAAAGGGAACCAAGTTTTTAGTAAAAACAAGGGCAAATCAATAAATGACACCAGATCATGTATGTGAGGAAAGAATTAGAATCATTAACTATTAGAGCTTGGAACAGCTCTTAGAAAAGAGAATATAAGCATGAAGAACACAGACTATTAGAGCTATAAAAGACATTAAAATGTGAAGAACATGGAATGTTAGAGCTGGAGGGAACCTTTGAAAATAAAGGCAAAGAACATACAATATTGGACCTGGAGGAACCCTTAGAACTAAAAATATAAGGACAGAGAACATTAATTATTAAAAACTATATAGGATCTTAGCATGTAAGGACAACATAGAATTCTGTATCTAGAAGATTGCATGTAGAAAATAGATAATTAGAATTGGAAGGGACCCTAGAACAGAATATAAGGATAGGGAACATAGATCATTAGAACTATAAAAGACCTTAGGATAGAAAATTCAGAATATCAGAGCTTAAAAGGATGTTAGAGACATTATATTGTAAGAGCATAGAATAGAGGCAGGAGAAACCTTAAAATATAGAGTGTTAAAATGATTTATTGATTAATTGACTGGGAGGAACCCTAGGCAGAACTGAAAAGATCCTGAGGTATGGAGCAGAGAACACTGGAACTGAATAGGACTTCAGACATCATCTTCACAAGAAGAAACTGAACCTCAAAGAAGGGAAGAAACTTGCCCAAAGATACAGACATAAGTAGGATTTGAACTCTAGTACTCTGATTTCAAGTCAGGATCATGCACTTCTTAAGAGAAAGAAATTATTTATTTTGGTTTTATGAGCAGATGTAACAACTGAGATAGGGCAGCTAGGAGAACCTGAGTTCAAATCCAGCCTCAGATACTTACTAGCTGTGTGACCTTGGGCAAGTCATTTAACTCTGTCTTACATACAGTACTATAATCAGTCTTCCTGATTCATATCTGGCCATTGGACTCAGATGGTTCTGGGAAGAAAAAGGTTGTGCATAGTAGAACCCTCACTAAAATCTAATTTATTTGCATGTCACAGTACCTACCTCCCTAATGTCATGGTCATCTTCAAGAACAATGGACAAATATCATCAGCAATTGAGATGGTATAGTGTGGCATAAGGATTCTTGGACTCAAAGTCAAGAGATTTGAGTTGCAATCTCAACATTGAGCCTTACTCTGTCCTTTGACAAGTTTCTTCTCAACTTCATATCCCTAAAATGGAAATAATAATCTTTGCATTGCTTTCCCTGTAGGGATAATATTGAGATGACAGATAGAAAGTGCTTTACAGTTAAAAACCTCAGATCACCATAAAATGCTGTGTTAACATGAAATATTATTTTTTATTATTACTATTAAATGAGGGAGCTTGTTGAGGACATAGAAATTCCAAGCAGCTTAGTTTCCCAATATCATTCATAATTAAAACTGGAAGAAACCTTAGAGACTATCTAGCCCAGGATTCTTACCCTTTTTTCTCAAAATTCATTGGCCAGCTTGTGAAGTGTAGGGATGCCTTCTCAGGATCATATTTTTAAATAATCAAAGAAAATTATAAGTTTTGATGCAAGGTTAATGAAAATAGAGAAGTAATTTTTCCCATTCAAATTCATGGATTCTTTGACATTTATACATGAATCCCTCCTTCCTTGAATCCTATGAACTCTGGCAGAATCCAACTCCCTCATTTTATAGTTGAAGGATTCAAGCCCAGAAAAGAAAAAAGGATTTGTCCAAGGTCAGACAACTCCTAAGTGTTTGATATTTTAATTCCCCAATGGGTAGGAGTCAGATTGATCACTAATACTAATCTATTCTCAAATCCTTGGGCCATGGACTTGTGACTCAGTTTCTCCCTTGTGATTGAGGACATTCAGCTTTTCATTTTCCAGAATTTTTTACCCTCATTGCTGTATTTCTAGAACATTGGACTCTGAAGTCAAGAGGTTTCTCCATTCAAATCTCCTTCACAGTTGGTCAATGACCAGGACCTTCAGCTACCACCTTTTCCCCACCCCCACCCTGCCTTTCACCTAAGACACAAGTCAAAAAATAGCTTTTGACTCTGGCCTTTAATAATATGATAATTTATTTAAAGCAGATACAGTCCTGAAAGTGACCCACTTAAAATTATTAAAGAGATACTGTGTTTATTTTTTCTGTCCATAAAACTAAAACAGAAAATGGTTTATGAATATGCAAACTGATCTGATGTAATTAGCATGATTGGATCCTACTGCACTCCCGAGTTATGTGGCTAGGAGAAGAGATGGAAGAACTAATGAGGTCATGTTAATGTGTCTGTGAAAAGAGCTTCAGCTGTCAGAACAACTAACAACCAACAAGGATGTCTGGGAGAATCTTCAAATTTTCTACAAAATGAGCGGAAGAAGAAAGGGACACAGTCTAAGAACCCCTCTGACCTGCCAGGGTATAGCTGGGCCAGCAGGCAGACTGTGTGAGGGGGCTCTTAGGCCCTGAGTCCCTCGGCCTATCTGCATTTGGTGAGTCAAGATGAAAAATGCAAACATGAGTCTTGTTTGTAACGATGATTAATGGGGTGTTTAATTATCTAGAAAGTCTTCAACAAGTGAAACTCCTCTGGCAATCAGCTCAGCCCTGCAAGTCTCGTCAGACAAGCTAACATGCCAGCCTCAGGACCCTCTTAATTAAAATAAAAGGCAAAAAGCTAATCGGGTACCAAGCCCCTCTAGGGATTAATTGGCCCCCATTGTGTTGTACTGCTGCTACCCATGAAGACTGGTTTGCTCATGCAAGCTGTGATTCACAAAGAGTTAGCCCATCATAGAAAGGAAGCACTGGAAGGTGCCAGGAGGGTCAAAGGCACTTTGGGACAAAAGAAGGAGCATTACATCTGGTATCCGATTCAGCCTTACATTGATACCAAGTAGTAAATGCATCAGACTAAGTGACCAGGACATTTGGGGTCCACTCCCAACTCTGCCACCAGGTCTCTGTATGACCTTGAGGAAAATCATTCAACTTCTGTGTGCCTCAGTTCACCTACCTACAAAATGATGCCCTTCAAGGTCCCTTCCAGGTCTCTATCCATGATTCTAGAAGAGGAAACTAAGATGCAAAGGAAAATACCAGCTTAACCACCATGTTCTCATAAAGATTTATTGGCAGAATAAAGACTCAACTTCCAGGTTTTTTAGGTTCATAGGACAACATTCACTCCACTTTACTAGGCAGTCATCCAGGAGCACACATATGGGGTATGGTTAGCTGGCTCGATGGAGACAGATTCTAGGAGAGATGATACATCAGGCAGTGCTCCTATCAGATCACCTGACCCCAAGGCCACAGGATGACTGTATCATCAAAGGACCACACAGAGAGCAGAAGTCTACCCTCCCATTATATAGATGGAGAAACATGGGTCCAGAAAGGATAAGGAATCCATATAAGATCATGAGGGGAGGGGAGTAGAACTGAACTCCTCTTTAGACTCCCTTTCCAGAGGCTCATGGAGAGCGTGCCATAGAACTCTTTTGAGAGCAAACAGGATGCACAGACGGCATGCCTGCTAAGTTGTCTTTCTGCCTACACATCTTCTCAACCATAAACATCCCAACTTGAAAAATCTTATTTTAAATATTCCACCAACTCTTCTAAAAATATACCTTTTCCTGCCCCTCCTAACATAAATACCCATAGATGTATGCACACACACACATACACATATGCATACCCAGAGACATACACGTAACAGGATATAAAGACATAACAAAGCAGTTAGAGACACATTGCTTGCATGTCCACAGAAACACACAGTCCCCCAAAGACTGCACATTCCACACACACAGACACAGGGTTGTACATCCAAAGCTGGAAAGGACTTTGGAGGTTATCTGTAGCCTAAGGACCTTGGGATCTTTCTATTCCATCCTCCTCCTCAGAGAAAGCTGCTAGGTTGTACAGTGGTTAGAGCATGGACTTTAAAGTCAGGAGGATGGGAATTCGAATCCAGACTCTTGATACACTTGATACTTTGTAGCTAGGTGACCTTAGGCAAGTCACTTAATATGGATTACCTTGCATCCAGGGTTATTTCCAGTAGTCCTGATCCATATCTGGTCACTGGACCTCCAGATGGCTCTGTAGCATAGCACCCCCTTCACTAAAATCCAATTCATGTGCCTGCTGTGGCATCACCTCCTCTGAAGTCATGGTCTTTTTCGAGACCAAAGGACAAGCATCAGGGAAACTGGACTTGAAGTTGAAACAACTCATATGAATTGACTCCCACATTGAGAACAGAAACTCTCATTGCTTTGTCTCCAGTATTTTACCCATAGCACTTAATAAATATTTTATTCATTAACTCATACATTTTTTATGTATTCATCTATATAATTATATATATATATGTAAAAATACAATAGCTCACTTTAAGTTCACGTGTATTCGTATTTACATCTACATCTACATATTTCCATCTACATCTACATATTCAAACATATACATATTTGTATACATATCTATTATCAGACATGTACTACAAATACCACCCCAATTCACAGCTATACATACAGGATCTCCTATAGAGACACAAAGAAAAAGCATATCCATGGACACAGATACTCTACATGTACAGACATATACATAAATCAAGAGACACAAGTGTGAACCCATGTAGGGGCATGGTTGACACCAACCTCAGGAGACTCCCTGAAATGCCATTGGATTTCCTCATGCTGAGAGTCCTTTAAGAAAAATCTTGGACTTTCATGCAGCTGGGATGGCACAAGAAGGAGACAGGTCATGCCCTCTTATGGTATATTCACAAATGTAAGCAACATGACAGAGAGAATGGAGACTTGGACAAGGAAAATGTGGACCTCAAACCTGTCTCTGATGTTGACTTCCTGTGTAATTTTAGATACCTTCTGCTTTGCCTATCTGGACTTCATCTGTTTAGACCAGGTAATCTTTAAAATCCCTTCCAGTTATACCTCTATGATTCTGTGATTCTTTGAACCTCTTGGAATGTCTGTCTGGCCAATTTTGCTAATCCTTGCTGCCGGGGCAGGCCGAGCCTGGTGGATCACTTGAACTGGAGATTTCTGAGTTGGAGTGAGCCAAAGTGATGTCAGCATTTTCTAGCTCCATTATGGTGAGTCTTCAGGAATGGGGGCTGCCCAAGTTGGAATGTGCTGGCCCAGATGGCAAAGGGAGCAGATCAAGGCTTCCTGGGGATCAGCAGTAGCATAGGACCTATAGGTAGCTACTGTTCTTCTAGTCTGGGTGAGATAGGGAGACCCAATTTCATAATAAAATAAAATAAATGACATGAAATAACAGAAAAGGAAATGAAATCTTGAGCCACATGACTTCTCAGCTTCCCTCTGACTTAAATTTGATGATTTTGACCTCTATGAATAAACCCAAATCCACAGGCACAGATCTATGCATTGCCAAACAGACACAAAGGCACACACAGACTCACATAATACATTCTCCAGAGAAACCATAGAATGGAATCTCCATCCCCAATAGTGGATGACATGTGCAGGGAATAGGTGAAAGATCATTCAGGTGATGGCTGACCCTTTTCTGCAGCCTTAACTGCCTCATCCCTGGGTCTGGGAACTGAGGACCAAAGTACAAAAAATAGCCCTCATCTTATCTAGCTATGTAAGGAGAACCCTTTGTCTGAGGCTACCAAGAAAAAGCATTACCCAATTTTTCCAGGGATTCCAGACCAATAGAAAAAACCCAAACCACCTATAAAATGGAAAAGAAGCATGATCCACTGCTATAGGGATCCCAAAGCTTGGAGGAGTTTGCTGAAAGATTTTCTACATCTACCCTACCATAGGAAGGAGGGCATCATCCTTATGCCTCCCAAATAATAACAATCCTTTCCATTTACATGAATATTTTGCAATTTAAATAATTTTCACGCACATTATCTTTGCTGATATTTAATTACAATATTGTAAGACAGGCATGTGAGGAGTTATCTCCAATTTAGTGATGAGGAAACTGAGTCTTAGAAAGTGATTATGATAGTGCTGAGACTGGACTCAAGTCCCAAACTGCAAAAGACAAAATTATTAACTAGTTCAACAAAGAACTGAAGAAGAATGGTCTCTTTTCCTTGTAACTTCCATTCTCTGCTTCTTATTCTTCCCTCTGCCTTCTAGGATCTAGCAGAACAAGAGAAAGCTTTGACATGATAACCCTTTGAATACATAAAGGATACTGTCTTTCACTCTCTACCCAACTGTCTTTAACCCATAGAAGATTTGGGGGAATTCCAGCAGGTATAGAAGGCGAGTTAGAGAAAGAGAACAGCAAGAACACTTGGCAAGCCCAGTTTGTCTGACTCCAAATTCAGAGGACTGTTTGTACTATACCTTAAAACTATATTCTGTGTCTCTCTTCAGTCATCCTTCCAGGGTCTGACAGTCCTGCCATTCCAGTTACTCCTTTGGGATAAGATGTATCCAGGAGGTGTTGGTTAAAATGCAAATGTGTTCAATTAAGCTGTGGAGATGCATCAACCCATTTGATAACTTTGCTCAAATTAGTGTAGATGACTAGCTAAAATCTTGCCTCACCCTTAAGGTCTTCCCCATATAATTATAATTCCATCATAGAATAGGAGCAACAAGAGAATAGAACAGAGATCATAAAAGGGGATATTCAAGAAGGCTAAAGGTCATGAGCCTGGCCCAGGGACAAGCAAAAGTTCAGGGTCACCAGGAGATGGCATAATGGGATAAATTACTACAAAATTTGAAAATATCAGAGCTAGAAGAGATCTCAGAGAACATCTACTAAAATCCTTCATTAAGTTGGAGAAACAGACTTTGAGAGGAGATTGGGACAAAAAATCTCAAGTCTTCTGACTTTCAACCTCAGACTTTTCCCATAACCTCAGGTTTTTCTCCTCATCTTCTTTCCAATCCTACCAATGGTAAATTACTCTCTAGCCCAAGGATTGCTCAAATGAGGATCTGGACAGGCCCAACATTTCTGCCTGGTAGAGAGATTGCTTGACCTCAGCCTGGGGCATCAATTCTCCATCCCTTAGTTATCCTTGAGATTCCTTTCCTCTCCAGGGTTTCTGCCTTTAAGATTCATCTTAGGTAGAGGCAAAGAAAGCCACCTACAGGTATGTTTGCATGGATTGATAGTGACACCCGGTGCCCAGCAGTGGGGGCACTTGTTCTCAGTCTGCCTCCCCCTCCCCAGGAGTGCTCACTACCTGCTCATTCTATTTAAAGGTAAGAGTCAGAATTAATTTGGGTATCAATTACCCATTTGTTCATCAGGTCCCCTATAATTAGATCTGTGCAAGCTTGTTGGGAGAGGGGGTCTGCCTAGTAAGCATCCTCCTTATTACTCACACACACAAACATACACACCCCTGTCTTCTATCTTCTGGGTTTCCTTACCTCTCTCTCTCCTTTGCCTCCCATCTATCCTTCCTCCAGGAGCCAGGCCATAGGGAGAAGAAGAGAAGAAGATGGGACATAGGGCCAGTTTATAAAAGCCCAGTTCTTACATTTTATATAAATAATGTCACTGGATAGGGAGTCAGGGTTGGTTTTTTGTTTTCTTTTTTTTTTTCTGTAAAGACCAGATAGGTTTCTAGGTAACTCTGGCCTAAATTTCCTTATTATACCCCATTCCCCTAAGATTTTTATTCCCTCCTTTCCATTCTTCCGGTATTTTAGAACTGGTAGTCACCTTGGACACAATTTAGTCTAATTGCTTCATCATTTTTATAGAGTAGACTGACTCCCACAGAAAGGAAGGGACTTGTCTAAGCTCAGTTAGGTCAAAACGACTCTTCTTCTGCTCCCCCTTCTACTATTTCTTTTTTTCTTCCTCCCTTTCTCTTCTTTCTCTTCTTCCCACTCCCCCTCTTCTTTCTCCTCCCTTTCCTTCTTCTTCTACCACCTCTTTCTTTCTCTCTCCTCCTTTCCCTCTTCTCATTCTCCTTTCTCCTCCGTCTTCCTTCTCCCCCTCCTTTCCCTCATCCTATTTCCCAATCTCTTCCAGTATAATCTTTCCCCTCCATGCTTTCCCAACTCTCCCATCCTTTCATCTTTCTTCTGCTCTTCATTTCTTTTTCCTTCTCCCTTCTCCAATATTTCTACCTTTTCAAATCAGTCATTCCTATGCCACATTCCATCAAATGGAGCTGCTTCTCAAAGAGGGTCCTGACCTGGCCTAGGTTATCCAGTTTTCACCTACATGTGTCTGAAGAGCATACTAAGACAATCTGTGCTCCCCAATGTGGTCAGAAATCTTTGTCCTTGGGACAGGGAGAGTTCCAGGATACTGAGGGCAGGAGTCAGAAAAGTCCCTTGTGTGTTCTTTTTCTTCACTATCTAGATTCTCTTATCTCAATTAGGGTTGGAGCCCAGGCTTGGCATCCTCTCATTCTCTTCCTCCCTCAGTGCATGTAAGACTCCTTCATTTTGTTTGCCTCCTTTGTGGGAAGAGTTCTGCTCCATTCATAGATACTCACTTCTTGAATGTTATCAAGGGCACTGTGGCAACAATGGAAAAACTAGCTTGAAGTGGGAAATGGGAAAGACCCTCCTCCATAATCTAGCTTTCTGGGGTTTGGGGGAAATGAAAGGAGGAGAGATGGGAAGGAAATTAGGAGAGACTGTTGGAGAAGGAAAGAATTTCTCACATCTATTATGGAATCATAGAATCTCAAAATTCTGAGTAAAGGATGGACGTGAGCCTTGACCCCAGGTCCTCTATTCCTGGGTTCATTTTCAGAAGAAGGAAAGAAGAACTTTCAATCATTTTCAATTCTTTAGCAAGATTTTGTCAAGCACATTCTATATTCAAATCAACTAAGGAAGATACAAAATCTTGAAGAAGCTCAGGGGACCTACTATAGGACTTAAGACACATTAATAATGACAGTAATAATAACTCATGCTTAGTTAGTATTTTGGGATTTATAAAGCACTTTTTCCCTATAATAGCCCATTAGGGTAAGAAGATAAGCTATCATTTCCCCCATCTTACAAAAGAAGCAATAAGATTATGGCACTTAATGTTGTTCTTAAGTTGCTTGAGTCATGTTGATTTTTCAAGACCCCATGTGGAATTTTCTTAACAGAAATACAAGTGATTTGCTATTTCCTTCTCCAGTTCATTTTATAGATGAGGAAACTGAGGCAAGCAGGATTCAATGTCACAAAGCTAGTGTCTGAGGTAGAACTTAGTATCACATAGTTAATATGTGCAATATCCATGATCCCAATGACTAATTCCAATCTAGGGTGCTGGCTACCGGATCAACCTTACTCACAAACCAAAAATGACTACAACTGAGCCCATCTATTTCCCAGCATCACTTGCTATCCTTCCTGGATCCAGATGCAGAGATGGGTCCTCTCTGGTCCAGGGCCAACCTCCACCTCCAAAGAAGGCTCTTTTCATGAAATCACGCCTCCAAAGTTTCAGAAGCCTTTTCTAGCTAGAAGGGCAGATGTGGGCTTCATTGTTTGTGGGGGAAAGAATGATGGTGTATTATCGGAAATATTAATTCATGCAAAAAGGTTCATTCTTTCCTTTTTATGTGCAAATTATGCAACGTAATTGTTTTACAATGATTAATATTATTTCAGGGCCTAACAAACACCATTTACAATGCAAATTGCCTCCAGGCTGCAGAAAGGGAAGGACAATCAAAGAAAGGGGTGGTGACGCCAGCTCCAGTCTGGAGGATGGAGGAATGATGGGTGAGGGATAATAATAGCACCCATTTTGGTAGCATTTTACAGGTTCCAAAGTGCTTTCTTTGCAACCTTCCTCTAAGGAAGGTAGTGTGGGTTGACTTATCCCCATTCATCTAATCTCTTTATCTCTCTATCTAATCTATTGTCCATTTCTCCCATCTATCTAGCCACCAGCCAGCCAGCCATCTATATCTATTTACTTCTCTATCTAAGCTGCCTTCTCAATAAAATGTTGTTAACCAAGTAATGTAAGTGGTATTGCCCTACTTTGCAGATAAGGAAATTGAAGTTTGGAGTTGTGCTGTAACTTTTCCAGGGTTTTACTATGTCAGAGTTTGGATGTGAACCCAGGTCTTCCAATTCCAAGTCTTATATGATTCTTTTCTTCATTCTTAGTTGCCTTGAGAGACCTCACAAAGTTTACTGCCCCCTCCCTTCCCACTCTAGGTGTATTATTAACTCCTGGCTGGTTTAATCATATCCACTGAGTTTCTCAGGGGTAATTGAGCATCCCTGGGTCTTTTTTTTCCCTTCCCTAGACTTCCCTCCAATATCACGAGTTATCAACTCCTAACCAAGAGAAATGCACAGTACTAGGTGGTGGGAAGATGGGAAATTGGAAAATAACAACACAGGGAAATGTGTCAAAAATACCCATCTGTTCTAATCCATCCCCTCATTAATAACATCCCCTCCCCCCACTGAGGAAGAGAGAAGCAGGAGCCCTCCTGCTAGGCTGGGCACCCCACCCTGCAGGGCTGGCCAGCCCCGCTCGCTTTCTACAGTGAAATTCCAGAAAAGTGCGATTAACACACACTTTGCACCACATACCAAACACAGTCTGAGCTGTTTCAGTCGTTCACCAGTTGTTGTGGCTTAACCCAAGGCTCACTAGCAGAAATGGCTTGTAAGAACTTTCCACCCCCTCAACTCTTTTGCCATCCTGGAACTCTGTATGTACCCAGAAGCAAAGCAAAGTCTGTGGACTGTTGGGGCTGAGAGAGATCAGCTAGCTTCCTGGCTTTTACAGATCAGAAAACTGAGGCCCCAGTAGACAAAGAATCTTCTGAAAGACCATCCAATCTTGGAAATGGTAGAGCATTTGGAGATCATAGAATCCAGGTTCTGTTTTTATTTTTAATAGATGGAGAAATTAAAGCTGAAAGAAAAGAAGAGGACTGAGTAAGTGGCAGAGAACCTGGACTTTCTTACTCCCAGTCCCTTAAGAATCTGGATGGTAGATGAAGGAATGGAGAGAACAAGAATTTATTAAATACCTACCATTCATAGGATAGTGTGCTAAGTACTTTACAAATATTATCTCATTTCATTCTCACAACAACCCTGGGAGGAAGGTGTTATTTGATCCTTGTTTTATAGTTAAAGAAACTGAGGCATACAAAGGTTCAAATGTCTTGTCTGTAGCTGACAAATGTGTGAAGTCTAATCTGAACTCAAGTCTTTCTGACTCCAGACCCAGTATTCTATCCACTTTTCCAACCACTGGAGAGCCAGGGCAAGATTTTTCTGGTCCATGAGAGATGGTTTGAAAGTGACTGTTTTCTATATTCATTCTACCACAGGCTCCAGGACTTTATAAAAATTCATGCAACTTGACTTATCATAAAATAAATCCCAATAATTCAGGTGGCACTAAACATTAGTGTTTTTCCAAAAAGTCTTATTAGAGAGCATCCTTCATTATTAGAGTCCCATCCTGCATGATAAAGACAGAATAGGAAAAAGTAAAGAGTTTTCTGTTTCTAGAGTTTGAGGCTGCCTAATCATTGAGGCATCTGTAGAAATTGGAAATGGAGGGAGTCTGTCCTTTAGCCTGTGTTATTGTTGCTCAATTGTGTCCAACTTGTAACCTCATCTGGCATTTCCATGACAAATTTTCTTTTCCAATTCATTTTTTCAGATGAGGAAACTAAGGCAAAGAGGGTTGAGTGACTTGCCCAAAGTCACACAGTTAGTGAGTATCTGAGGTCAAATTTTAATTCAGGTTTTATAGACTCCAGGAGAGTTGGGAGGGTCCTTAGAACACAGAATGCCAGAGCTGGAGGGAATTTAAAGAATATACATAAGCCAAACCACTCATTTCTTAAAATGTTATTATATCTTATGTTTTCCAATTACATACAAAAATTATTTTCAACATCCATCTTTTTGCAAGCTTTTGAGTTCCATATTTTTCTGTGCCCCTCCCTTCCTTCTCCCCTCTTCGTGACAGTGCAAACCATTCATTTTCAAAGAGGAAATTGAACCTTAGAAAGGGAAAGAGATTTGCTTCAATCTTAGCACAGAAAAGGTCCTTAGGGAGCATCTCATTCAAATTCCTGTCTTTCCAGGCCCCAACAGAAGTGATTTAGCCAAAGTCTACCAGGAAAGCAAAGTCCCAAGTCCAGGCCTTCTCACACCCATTCATTGTATATCTGAGTTTAGGAAAGAGTATCCCTTTACTGACAGCACAATTCTCATTGTTACCACTGTCCTGATTTACAAACGTATAAATTTAAGGAGCGTGAAATTTGCTAGAGAGTAAGGGGGGAAAATATCGTCTACATTGTTGAATAGCTAATTTGTTATAGCAACAATATTGGCGCAATGTTGCAAATGGTTTCCTTAGTAACCCAGGAAAGTATATAGGAAAGGCATTTTAAAAATATAATATAACGTTTCCATTTGAATTTTGAATAAACTTTCACATGAGGTAAGAATGCGATATTCTAAAAATATCAGATGAAACAGTCAGCCCACTTATTCAGTCTATCCACGTGGCTTTTGAGTACAAAAATATTATACTTACTGGAAATCTGTCCAACTACCAGAAATTTGTCTGAGTGTGTTGGTCAGTTCTCAATTCCTGTAATTCCAGAGCTAAATATTGAGGAAAAACTGGAAAATGGATTCTTTTCATATTTATCATAGAAAGTCATAATTAAGAGTGACCTCAGAAATCAGCTAGACCAAGTCCTCCCTGAATGGGAATCCCCTGCTACCGGCATCCCTCCACCCCAGGTGATCATCTAGTTTTTATCTAAAGGATGGAGAAGTCACCAGCATCTATGGAAACCTAGGGGAGGAGTTTATTCTTAATTCTTAGTTATTCACAGAATTGACCTCAACTATGGAGCCTCAGGCATCCACCCACAGACAACAGTATTTTTTTAAAAAGAAGATAATTTGGACATTTTTGAATGAATGAATGGATGGATGAATGAATGAGAAAGCATTCATTTCATTTTGACTATATGCTAAACATTAGGAATTCAATACAAAAACAATAGTTCTTACTTTCAAAGAACTTACCTTTTAAGGAAGAAACAACATAGAGTAATGTTGAACAAGGAAGAGTGTTTGGGTTCAGGAAGTCTCTGGGTTACTGGGTAGATCAATAAAGAAGCTAATTGATATATATCCTTCCCAAGAAGCAATAGTAGCATTGATTTGATTTTTGTTCTCAGAGTAGTAGGAGGAGGAGGGAAAGGGAAGGAGTGGGTATATATATTTTTAAATTATAAATAAATATATAAATCAGTGTATAAATGGAAGCAGGTTGAAAATGGTCAAGTGAAAAAGTATGACTGGAACTGGATCTGGCCAAGGAGAGGACTCACCAATCAGAACACTTAGAGACCACAGCATTGTCAATCTGGTATCTCATCTTTTCCTTCCCTCCACCACCTCCAAGGTATATAACTTTAAAAGGTATCCTTGCTTTTTCTGAAAAGAATCTAAATTCTAAAGTGATTTCAGAAATGGAGCTTATTTGTCATTTGAAGAGATATTGAAAGAACAGATATTTTCTCTAGAAAACCAAACTCCATATAAACATAGAATCATCTTTATCTCTGGGTAAGAATAGGTATGACTTTCTGAGGAGATTTTGCTTGAATTGGATTATATGTTACTTAACCAGGGACCAAGACCTGGTCTACGACCATAGTCACTCTTTAGAGGAAGTTTCTTCTTTCTTTTTTTTTTTTTTTTGATTTTTCAAAGCAATGGGGTTAAGTGGCTTGCCCAAGGCCACACAGCTAGGTACTTATTAAGTGTCTGAGGTCGTATTTGAACCCAGGTACTCCTGACTCCAAGGCCGGTGCTCTATCCACTGCACCACCTAGCTGCCCCCAGTTTCTTCTTTCTTAAGAATAAAAGATGGTGATCTTGAGATGGTAATGTATGAATTAGTTATAATCTGTAGGATACCATTTTCCCTACCTGAATGATAATGGGTAAACCTGTTAATCTCCCAAAACCTTCTCACCTCAGTTTCCTCATCTGTAAAAATGAAGGAATTGAAATAGATTATCTCTAAAGTTTCTTTCTGTTAAGTCCAGCTATGGAGAACATTTGCAGGGAAATACTGCATAGCCCTTATAGGACAGTTAAAGTACAAAGCTTCTCTCTCTCTCTCTCTCTCTCTCTCTCTCTCTCTCTCTCTCTCTCTCTTCTCTTCTCTTCTCTTCTCTTCTCTTCTCTTCTCTTCTCTTCTCTTCTCTTCTCTTCTCTTCTCTTCTCTCTCTCTCTCTCTCTCTCTGTCTCTCTCTCTCTCTCTCTCTCTCTCTCTCTCTCTCTCTCTCCCCCCCTGGCTCACTATGTGTCTCTTTTTTCTCTTTAGATCTGCTTGGGTGCCTCAGGTACCTCCCCCTGGGATCTCTGTGTTTCATCAGTTAGACTCAAATTGGTGCAAACAGGTAATTTGAAGATTACAAGATTTATTCTTCTATAACAGTGATTACTGATTGCTAATGATAGTGCTGATTTTAGGTGTTTAAAACCTTGACAGTTACAATACCCATATGATTTATTACTGTGCCTTAAAGACAGGCTTCCGGCCCAGCCCCTGAGGACAGACAGGCACTGGTTCTCCCTGGGGCTCTGCCCAGCATCTTGTGGGTGTTGAAGGAGTGCTTATTAATGTGAGTAATGATAATCGCTAAGACTAGGACAGTAATTATGGGGATATTGAGTCATGCCAGCTGCCTGTGATTTTATAGATTTTTAAAATGTTTGCCTTTCTGAACAAATACCTCATTAAATGGGCCATTAGCTGTGTAAATGATTGGCCACAAACTCCTCTCTCTGTCTTTCCCAATCTTGCTGGCAAGTGGAGCCTGGGTTTCTCAGAGATGCAGAGTTCCTGCTCCAAAGAATGCAGAGACTAAACAGTCTTGGGCTGTTGCCCCCACCTGGGACCAGTTGGGCGCCAAAGGGCATCAGTGAGTCCCTTTCTCCCTCCTTATCTGATGTGAGTAGGTCATGTGAGGAAATGCAAAATGTCAGATTCTGAGGGGAAGTGGGACCTCTCTTCCCCCAGCTGGGACAAGCAGATCCCACCAAGTATGCAGTGCTCATCCGCAAGTTTTGGAGCCTCAGCTTGACGCAGAACAAGCCTGGCAGAATCTCAACATTGTGAAATCTCAGAAGTGGAGAAGCTTCAGAGCACAGCTAGCCCAGAGTCTCTGGGTAGAACTGCCCTCTACAATGCAGCCAACACATCAGCAACCACTCTTTGCCTCTACTGAGAAGGAACTCACTACCTATCCAGGCAAGTCTGTTCCACTTTTGAATGGTTCTGTTTGTGAGGTGAGTTTCCTTCATACTGAGCCCAAATCTATTTCTCTGAGACTAGGGTTCTCACAAACCCCTAGTCATTATTGTCTAGGGGCAGGCAGAACAAATTTAATTCCTCTTCCCATGACAGCCCTTCAAATATCTGAAAATAATAATCTTGCCCCTTTCCCAAAATTTTCTCTCCTGCAGGCTAAAATAGCCCCAATTGTTTTTTTAAACTGATTCTCTTATTACATAGACCCTAATCTCCTTCCATTCTAATCACTTGCCTCTGAGTATGTATCAGGTTTATTTTTTTTCACAGTTTTTCCCATTACACGTAAAAATAGATTTCAACATTGATTTTTGTAAAGTTTTGAGTTCCAAATTTTCCTTCCTCCCTCCTTCCCTTCCCCCTCTCCAGGTTAGAAGTAATTTGGCATATATTAGATTTATTAATAATATGACATATCCCTCATTCAATCCAGCTAGTATTTGCCAACTATTTTCCTAGGACAGCTATGTGGTCCAGGGAAATGGGAAAACAGGAAGCCTTATCTTGGTGAGCTTAAATCCAGCCTCAGACAATTCCTGCTGTGTGACCCTGGGCAAATCACTTCACCCTGTTTGCCTCAGTTCTTATCTGTAAAACGAGCTAGAGAAGAAAATGGCAGACCACTACAAAATGGGGTCACAGAGAATCGCACATGACTGAACAACAAAAAGGAACTATTTGCCTGTCACTGTGCTAAGTATTGGGAAAACAAAGACAAAAATAAAAAGAATCCCTGCTTTCAAGGAATTTATTTATTCCATTAAACCGTAAGTTCTTCGACGGCATAGGTCAAGCTATTTTTAACCTCTGAGTTCTACAACACAGGGCGCAACATAAAATAGATACTACCTATATATTTGTAGAATGGGCTATAGTACAGTGTTTAATTTGGTCAGAAAAAAAGTGGTGGTTCAGAGACTGGCTCTGCTGCTTATTAATTGAATGACCCTGGGCTACTCACTTTATTTTCCTAGCCTCAGTTTTCCTCATCTATAAAATGGGACTAGATGGTTTCTAAGGTCTGCCAGTTTAAAATCTCTGATTCTATGAATGAAGTCTCTCTCTCTCTCCCCCAATAAAAATGCCAAGCTAAATATTTCTTAGTTTAAGTAGACAAAAATTTAAAAATAGAAGGAAAAGAGTTTTTTCAAAATTTTATGATGGTTTTGAATTCTTCTGAAAATAATGTTGTAGGAGAAAAAAATTGTTGTCATTCACCCTGTTGCCCCTAAACAACTACCTCCTCCAACCACCACCACCTACAGAGATCTGATACAATCAGTAAGCTCCTGATATTCTTGCCAAACCTCCCATTCACACGCACACCCAGAGTGGAGGATGAAAAAAAACATGAATCATCATTATCATTCTTTACTTACCATCTATGACCCCAGTCAGGCTTTGGAGACAAAACAGCTACAACAGGAGGCAGGGAGGTAAAAAGAGAAAGGGGCCCTATTACAAGGGTATTTGAAGATGAGGTTTCCATATACCAATTCTAAATTAATTGATTCTGGGTAAGTGTTAATATACAAGGAACACTGATTAGAAAATGGGGCATGACAATGACTCTATGACTTGACCCAAACTACTTGGCTGATTGTTCTAAGGGCCTGAAGAACAAGGAGGTGGGAGGCATAAGAAGGAATATGGGTCAAATGATATGGCATCTGTTTGCAGGGAAGCTTCTACACATCTAAAACCAAACTAATCTTTCTCCCAGATTGGTGGCTTCCCTTTTTGTTACTGACATCAACATCCTCTCAGTCACCTAGGTTCAAACTTCAATTACATCCTTGACTTTCTTGGGCTAAGTGGTATAGTGGATATAACACCGTGCCCGGATTAGAAAGATCTGAATTCAAATCTGGCCTCAGATGTTTACTAGCTGGGGAAATCCTATAATGTCTGCCTGCCTCAGTTTCTTCAACTGTAAAATAAGAATAATAATAGCACCTATTTGCCAGGCTTGTAGTGAGACTTAAATGAGATGATGCAGCTCCTCTCAGAAGTTCAGAGAGTTAGGACAACCCTGGGAGACCCGTTATGGATAACATATCCATCTCCAAATGAAAGATGAATGAACACTATGTTCATCGTTTAAAAAGTTTCTCTCATATTTTTCCTTCCTATCCCATAGTTTTCTTTCTTTTGACTTAATCCTAATTCTTCAAACACAATGTGACTAATATGTAAACATGCTAAACACAAATGTACATATAAAACATTCACTCGACTGTTTTCTGCTGAGAGGAGGGTGATGAAAGAAAGGGTGGAAGAAAATTGTGTGACATAAATATGCAAGTAGATGAAGGTTGAAAAAACTTTCATAACATGTAATTTAAAAACTAAAATATCAATAAAAATATTAATCAAATAAAATGAGATAATATTTATAAAGTTAGAACAACGTCTGGTATATAGTAGATGTTAAATAAATGCTGATTACCTTCCCTTCTCCTTCTGTTCTTATGTGTAGTCAGTCACCTAGTCCTACAAAGTCTGCTTCTAGAACAGTTCTCCTATATATCTTTTCTCTGTCAACCCTGCATTGAGAGTCGAGACCAGTTTCAAAACATAGTAGCCGGGAACCCTAGTCAAATCACTCTGTTTCTCTACAACTCAGTGTTCCCATCTGAAAAAATCAATCTGTTAGTACAGGTTCTATATTCCATCAGGATGCAAACTTCTTGAGAGTGGGGATTATTTAATTCTTTGTATTTCTATCCACAGAATCTGGTATATAGTTGTTGTTCAGTCATTTTTCAGTCCTGCTCAACACTTTGTTACTCCATTTGGGGTTTTCTTGGCAAAGATAGTGGACTGATTTGTCATTTCCTTCTTTAATTCATTTTTATAGATGGGGGAACTGAGGCAAACAGGGATAAGTTACTTGTCCAAAGTCACCCAGCTAGGAAGTAAGTATCTAAAGTTAGATTTGAATTCAAGGCTTCCTCATTCTAGGCTTGGCATCTATCCACTGTGTCATTTAGCTGCCTTGATATATAGTGGATGTTTAATAAATACTTTAAAATTATAGAGTCTGTGGCATTTGAAAAGGTTCAAGAGACATAGTTTCTGGGTAATTTAATCATTTTATTAAAAAGGCCAGCAGATTATTAACAAAAACCCCTAATGGTGGTGGGGTTGCAGATAATATACCCTTTGAAGAGGAAGTGTTCCTGAGGAGTTGCAACAATTCTGATTGGTTGAGCAAATGTATGTGGGTTATTTTGGGGTATGTGACTTAGGTCATTCAAATCTTGATCAGAGATATAAATTTCCATCTCACCTGTCTTGATAAAAGGGAAAGTCAACACTTCTCCAGTACTTGTACCCATTAACCAGAACTTATACTTTCTTACACCTCCCCATCTCCTTGTTCTTCAAACTCTTTCTTTGGGTAAATCTTTAAGAAAAATTTCTCACACTGGTGAGGACCTTTTGGTCCTAATACAATAATTAGTTATTAAATAGGAGAGGAAACTTCATTTCTCTCAAGTCTAACTCATAAGATTGTTGCAAAGGAAACTATACACAAATGTGTTGTTATTATTGATATCATTATTTCCATTTTAACTTCCTCCATTCTTATTTTAGATTCACATTATCTCTTACATGAAATAGTGTGACAGCATTCTAATTGGTCTCCCTAATACTCCTCTGATTCCCTTCCAATAACTCTTCAGATTCCCTTCCAATGCATTCTATACAGGAATCCTGCCTGAGTAGTCTTCCTAATACAGAGATTTAATCACAGAGATACTGCTTCCCTGCTCACAACCCATCAATGGCTCCCTATTGTCAACTAAATAAAGTCCAAACTCTCATCCTAACATCCATGGTTCTCTACAATCTTGTTTCAAACTACTGATTCAGACTTTACCTCATAATACTCCTTTTTGTGTTTTCTGTATTCCAGTCCTTAAAAATAAAGGCACTGAAGTATAGAAGGGAGAATATTGGAAATAAAGTTGGATTGCTTTGGTTTAAAACTCATCTCTAGGGGCGGCTAGGTGGCGTAGTGGATAGAGCACTGGCCTTGGAGTCAGGAGTACCTGAGTTCAAATCCAGCCTCAGACACTTAATAATTACCTAGCCGTGTGGCCTTGGGCAAGCCACTTAACCCCATTGCCTTGCAAAAACTAAAAAAATAAAAAAATAAAACTTATCTCTGTTACTTACTACCTATAAAGCCTTCAGAAAGTCACTAAACCTTCAGGGAAATTTCATTATCATTTTTTCTAGTTCCATAAAATAATCCTATTTTAAGAGAAATAATGAAAAAATGTGGGAAGAAAAGGTATCTACCTGTACCAGTTTTCAAGCTAAACTATAAAATGGTAGCCATCCAAATAATCTGATACTGGTTAGAAATTAGAGCAAGATCTATAGACTAAGCACACAATAAGCAGAAACAAATGACCTTAGGAGCCTAATATTCAATAAGCCCAAAGGCCTTCGCTACTAGAGAAAGTACTCTCTGATTAAAACCAATGGGGAAACTAGAAAGCAGTCTGGCAAAAATTAGGCTTATGCCAACATCTTCAAAAGGAAACTGACTTAGAATTAAAAATTAGAGGAGCAAGGAATTGGACATCTTGTCTCTCCCTCAAGTGGATCCAAAGGTCACTTCCTCCAGGAGCAGAAGGGATCACTCCAGATCTTAGAATACCCCCAAATTCCACTTTCCCACAGTACTTTTTACAGGAGGCATGCTCTTGCTGCATTCAGTTTTATATTCTAGTTTTGGTGAACTTAACTCCCTAAGCAGGGCTGGTCCCTATTTTATATTTGTGTTACCCTCAGTAGTGAAGCATAGGAATTTGCACACATAAATTCTTATTAAATTGAAGGGAAGACATTGCAACATGGAGAAATGGGTAGAAACTTATTCCACATGAGGGTGTATAGAATAATGCCTACTATTATGTTAGGATAATGAGGCAATATGTGTTTAGGAGGCAGAAAAGAAGTCCTTGGGCTGCTTACTATTCCCAAAACAAAGGGAATATACCCTCTGTCATTATCTCTGTTTTGAAAGCAACCAGGAGTGTGTTGAAGTCAGTTCAAACTGGCTCACAAAAACCAATTGTTAATTTTCAATGTGAGCACTTACATCCTGGAAACTGGCAAACTCTATAAATCAATGTTTGATTTATTGTTTTGTTAATTTTCTAGACTTCAGAATGTGACAGAGAATGTTAATGCAGATTAATCTCAAAAGTGATCCTTGTACATTCATATATATATATATATATATATATATATATATATATATATATATATATATATATTCCCTCCAGCAATCTGATTGTTAAATATTTACCAGCACCCATGGGGAGCAGCTGATATGGAGTAGTTGATTACAATAGCATCTCTGTACTCAAGATAATGAGAGATCCTGGAAAGAAGAAAACTACTGGTGCACATTTGGTGGATTTTAAGACTGTCCATTATTGGATGTTGGGATGTACATGGCTATGAGTTTGTTTTTTGACATAAACTGATGGTGAAAATGGAGAGAGATATACTGGTACTCTCCTGTGGTCAGTGGAGATGGAAAAATATCTACATTGGCCTTGGGTCATAGAGATAATAAATGTGTAGTAACTGTGAAAATGGAATTCTCTGTCTGTCTCTCTTTGTTTTTCTTTGCCTCTGTCCTTTATTTCTACCTGTGTGTGTGTCTCTTTCTGTTTCTCTCTGTCTTTCTGCTTCCATCTCTCTCTTTCAACATCATTATAGTACCTTTGTGGTTCTGCATGCCCACATGGGGGTGTTGTTCCAAGTTCTGAGTTGTGTTCTTTCACACCATATGTATCAGGATGAGGAGGAGGCAAAAAAGAAGTCATGAAGTCAGGTCTAGTGTACTCTTGTCATACCACTAAATGAAACTAGCTGAGCCAGCTCCAGATTTTCTGTTCAGGCTTAATTACCTTTTGCCTGTCCCAAATGCTTGCCTTCCAGTCTCTCCCCTCACTAGTGCTTCTTTCACACAGCTGTCAAACAATATTCTTAACACACAAATCAGACTTTGTCATTTCCCTGCTCAAGAAACTTCTGTGGCTCCCTATTGCTCTTAGTATGAGAAACAAAGTTCTCTGATTAGTGTTTAACACTCTTTACAATTTGACTCTGGCTGATCTTGCCAGGCTGGTTACACATCACTTCCCCTCACATGCTCTCCCCTGCAAATTGGACTACTTAATATTCCATTTCTTCTCCTTCTTCCACACCTTTACTGAAATCTAACCTACACCAAGTACAGCAATTCTTCTTGCTTTACCCCTTGGGACCCATAATTTCTTTCAAAATTTAACTCAAACATCATCTTCATTAAGAGGATTCTCTGTATCCTCCCAGTGCATCCTTCCACCATTTTAAATTTACTTTATGTCTTTTCTGTATTTAGTTATTTGGAAAAAGGTGTGTGTCCACCTCCCCACTCCCTCCCATGAGTAGAATGTAACTTCCATGAGGGTTTTTTAAAAAATTTCTATATCCACAATACTTTGCACAGTATTCAGCACATAGTAGTCATTTTAGGCACTTAATGCTTCTTATTTTGGGGGGGGGGGGAGGGTTGCAAGGCAATGGGATTAAGTGATTTGCCCAAGGTCACATAGCTAGGTAATTATTAAATGACTGAGACTGGATTTGAACTGAGACCCTCCTGACTCCAGGGCTAGTGCTCTATCCACTGTGTCATTTAGTTGTCTGTTACTTATTGCTCCTTAATTTCAGGGGGTCATTCACTGAAAGGTAGAGGGGATTTTAGACACCATCTAGACCAACTCCTTAAGTTCACAGATGAGGAAAGGGCATCCCAGAGAGGTTGTGACTTGTACAAGTCATACAGGTAGTATCAAAGTCAGGATTTGAACCCAGGTCTAGATCATTTCCATCCCTAGAGAGGGTACCTAGGGGCACTAAACTAACCAGACTTTTCTCTCCCCCCCCCCACCATCTCTCCATCTCTCTGTCTCTGTCCCTTTGTCTCTGTATGTTAGTCTATCTCTATTTGACTCTGTCTGTCTCTGTCTCTCTCTGGCTGCTGCATCAGGGTGCCCTCCAGGATTGGGTTATGGCCATTAACTCAGGGTCCTTCTCATTCCCCTAGAAAACAGGAGACAAAAGATAGCAGGTAGTCAGTCCAGTATGACTCCTCAAAAAGAAGATTGGATTCAGAACCGGGACTTCTGAGTTGGAATCCTGATGACTAATTATTAACGGTGTGACCTTGAACAAGTCACTTCTCTCTGGATCTCAAGTTTCCTCATCTGTGCAATGAGTTTGATTGGATTAAATTATTTTTGAAATTCCTTCCAGCTCTAAATGATCCTTTGAATGATCTAAAAGATCCTTTGAATTATGAAAATTGGCCTGTTTTGCCTGGGGGGGAGAATAATCTTGATGAGAGAATTCAACAGAGGAAAGTTTTGACAGCACATCCTCTCCTCCAGCAGGGACAGGCTCATACGCAGCATTGAGATGACTGAGCCAATCTCCATGAGGCCAAAACAAGCCCAGCCTTGCCCTTATCTTTCCTCCCAAGGCTGTAGGTGAGCTCACAGGCTAATACTCTCCAGGGAGCCGCCCTGAAGAACCTGTCCTCAGGAACCCTCCCCAGACCTCCAGCCCAGTCTCTATGCAAGAGTATGTGGGGATAGGGGTGGGGTGAGATGAAGGCTGCAGGAAGAGGCCAAAGGAGTGATGTACTGACTTCCCATGAATCCTTCTGCTCAGAGGGGCTTTGATTCTAAGCAGAAACAGTCGAGTTACAGGTCAGGGACTAGCTCTCAGCCCCAGTCACTGATGATCTTGCTGTCACAGTAGTCACTTAATCTCTAGATAATAGTCAAGAGATGCTGCCACCACTGACTAGCCTCACTGTCACCTTGGAGGGGTCCTGGTGATGAAGGCATGAGGGGAGGGGGGTCAAGAGGGGAGGGGGGGGCATACAGACACAGAGAAAGAGAGTGAGAGATAAGCATGAGAGACAGAGAAACAGAAAAGAGACAAGGGGGGAGAGAGAGAGAGAGAGAGAGAGAGAGAGAGAGAGAGAGAGAGAGAGAGAGAGAGAGAGAGAGAGAGAATTAGAGACAGAAACAGAGAGTTAGAGACAGAAACAGAGTTAGAGACAGATGCAGAAAGAGAGAAACTGAAAAAAGAGAGACAGATACAAAGAGACAGAGAGCTGGAAAATAGAAACAGAGAGAGAAAGAGAAACAGGAGACAGAGAGAGGCAGAGAGAGAATCAGATTTAGACAAAGACAGAGAGGGAAGGAGGGAATCAACAAGGTGGGGACATGTAAACACAAGCCATGATTATCTGCACTCACCAAATCTGGAATGCTCAATGTCCTTTGACTGTGGTTTTTTCCTTGAGTAAGGGCAAGGACCCCAGGGTTAGCACTTATATTCTCCACCTCACATTGGCTACTGTGAGTCTGAGAGGGATCTTTCCAAGAGGTCACACTGGGTTAACTCTTGCCTTTTCAAGGGAAGAGAGAAAGGCTGTGGCCTAATGTCCAAAGCTCATCCCTGCAGTATTTGTGATTGGCAGCATCAGAACGAATTAAACCATAACTTGTTCTAGAGATGGGATCTATTGTTATTATCACCAAAAAAAATGACTATCAAGACATTATGACTATTAACCAAGCAAAGAATTGAGAAAAGTCACCTGCATCTTCTACTTCTACTTCCAAAGGGTGAGGGATGTAATTGGGAGATGTTGCAAAGTTGTTGTGTTGGTTGGTTTTACTTAAGCGACTTTTTTCCTCTTTCTTTTTTATCCTTGTAACATGAATGGTCCATTAAGCAAAGGGAGGCATATATTTGAAAATCAAGTTAATATAAAAACAGAATTTTAAATGATTGATATTTCACATTTACATGGCACAGCACATCCATTTGCACAACTGATCCTCAGAACATCCTATGTAATACAAATATTGTTATCCTTGACAGTTAAGATCCTTTCTAGCCCTAAAATTCTGATCCTATTATTCCATTTCGTAGATGAGAGACTTAGAGTGCCTTAGAGTGATTTGGCCAATAAGTATCAAATATGATACGTGGGCCCAGGACTTCTGGCTTTGCTGACTAAACCAGGCTCCCCTTTTATTAACAGTAGTAATCAAACATACTTAAATTTAAAATAACAACAAGAATAATATTCTCCTCCAGGCTCCACTCCTGATTTTCTCTATCATTGGCTTAGCAGCCTCCTCACCCTGAACATTCACTGTCCCTGTGGTCCCTTCCTCTAATTGCCTGGTTCTTCCATGAACCACCATTTAAAACAAACAGTTAGGTCAGCCATTTCTATACAACACATTGAAGTTTAAAAAAATCTTGCTTTCCTCAAGTGAGGTAGGTAGCACAAGCCTAATTAGCATTAATTAGTCACTGCAGAAACGTTGCTAAGAGGAAAGGAAATGATTTATCCAAGGTCACTGAGCCCATAACCATCAGAATCAAGACTTTTGACACTTCAACAAGCTCTCTGTCTTCTGCATTGCTCTATTTATCCAATTATCATCAGGTTTATGCAGGGCTCTGGGACTGATAACCCAGGAGCACAATTTAGACAAGAGATCAGAGGGGTTGGAATGGGATATAAAGGAAGGGGGTGAGAGGTCTGGGAGCTGACTCAAGACATCAGGATAGAGAAAAGGAGCAAAGGGAAGCTGAGGAAGTATGGAAATGTACAGGATGTGCTAAAGAGAAACTCAAGATCATAAAAATAGAAATTCTGCATTTGGGCTCTCACTGCATTATTGAAAGGATATTTTGGAAGCAAGTGAGGCAGACAGCTCTTTGGAAAGAACTGTTTGCTGGTGCCAGATCAGGAGCAGAGTGGGTCTGGTCCAGGAGCCTAGGAGGAGAACATTGTGAGATGAAAAGAAGCCTAGGTTAGGATTCAGGAGAATTGAATTCAAATTCCATCTCTGATATTCAGTTGCCAGGGGACCTTGGGCAAGTCTTTTACCCACTCTGGGCCTCAGTTTCCTCCTCTGAGGGTTAGATCAGATGACTGGTAAATCTGACAAACTACGTTCTAAAGTCCCTCTTAGCTCTGATACTCCTCTCAGTTCTACCTCTCTGTGTTCTAAGATTTCTTCCATCTCCTATGTCCTGTAGTTTATAAAATACACTTTCAACAACTCCCCTCCAGTCTCACTGAGAACAATGGAATAAGACTTTGCAGGAGTTCTAGGTTTCTCTCTCTCTCTCTCTCTCTCTCTCTCTCTCTCTCTCTCTCTCTCTCTCTCTCTCTCTCTCTCTGTCTCTCTCTCTCTGTCTCTCTCTCTCTCTCTCTCTCTCTCTCTCTCTCTCTCTCTCTCTCTCTCTCTCTCTCTCTCTCTCCAAATTGAAGCTAGTTCCTTCCAGAAAGTCCAAGTTCTTCAAGGGGAGAGCCCAAGAGAGGAGCCTACAGTCAGGAAAAAGCTTCTTCCAGGCTTTGGACAAAGAATGGGAAATGATTTTCTTCTTCAAAATCAAGACTTTTCAATTCATTCTTTATCTTTCTCTCTCTATAGACCATAAACTCTGTGATTAGCTCACTGGAATTTCACCCATCATCAGTACAGAGAAGGCAGAGCGAAGTGGCAATTCCCCAGAAGACACAAGGAACCTAATTTGACGAATCAATATTTCAATCAAGGACCTGTAGAGACAGATTCTCATTCCAGTCCAATCAGCAAATCCCAGGAGTGGAGATAGCTCAGTAACACAGGAGAGCTGGATTCTAGTCCCAGCCTTGCCACTGTTTATCTGGGAGACTATGGCTGAGCCAGTTTCACCTTGCTGGAGCTCAGCTTCTGACAGAATGGGAGAAATGACATTTGCACTCCCCACCCCCAGCACATTCCCTGATTTTGATACTAGACTGTAGCCAAGAAAGTGCCATGTAAGCTGCCCTACAATAGTCCACCTCTTGAGAGCAGGGCTTTGGGAAACAGCACCATATGAGGACATGAGGGGACTGGAAGTCAGAGATGGAGGGTTAAGTGTTCACAGGGTGGCCAACAAGGTGAGGCAGAGTTGTTGATGGTGCAAAAGGATGGGTCAAATAGGAAAGTTCAGACATGTTATCTGAAAGCAGGCAAGAGTCCAAGGAAATGGGCATCTAAACAAGTTTGAACTCACATAGAATACCACATTGTCTATATGCCTTGATCAATATGTTACCTAGACTGGCATTCATTTTTTACCCCAACATTAGGGGCTAACATAATGTCTTTTTCTGAATTTGATCCCTACTTTAGTCAGCTCCTATAGGCTGCCAGCCCTTCCATTCATTGTCTTTTGGTGTTCTGAGGCAATGGGATTAAGTGGCTGCCCTAGGTCACATAGCTAGTTTAATAGCAAGTATCTGAATTTGAACTCAGATCCTCCTAACTATAGGGCAATGCTCTATCCACTATACTACATAGCTACCTCTCCTGATATTCATTGTGCCAGGCAAATATTAGGTGCAAGCATACAAAACCAAATATTAAGTAGTCTCTGCCCTCAATAAGCTTATATCCCACTGATTTCCCACAGGGGAAAACTTGAGAAGTTCCCACCCACCTGGGGTTGCAGATAACTCCAGTGTCTGTTGTGCTAACCTAGAAGGACACACACACACACACACACACACACACACACACACAATTATATTGACAACCCCGACAACTTCTGGGCCAGAATTCTCCTGATCTTGAGTCAGTTTTGTCCTGATACACTGAGTAGCCACCAAAAACCTGGAAATGGGCCAATCAGAATCCCCAGTAGAGAAAAATCCCCAGTGCTGAGGTATATAGCATAGATCTAAATTTTTTTCTTGCTGGAGCAGTAGTTCCTCTGCAGGTGTGGCCACAGCTGGGAAGCATGGGAGGTTGTTTACCACCTTCCAAGGTTATATCCAAGAGCCCTGGGGCTTCCCTGGGGTGGGGCAAGGAATCAGCCCAAGCACCTAGATGGCCCCAAGCTTTGGACTTGATCAGACATGACTTTCCTAGGGTGAATGGTCTGTCCTCTTGTAACTTAGGGAGAGGTCAAGTTCTTCCACTGTCAACTCAGAAAAAAAACAAAACTATACACAGAGATTCATAGGATGTCAGGGTTGGAAGGGACCATTCATCACCCAACTCAACCCTCTCATTTTACAGAAAAGAAAATGAGACTGAGAGAAGGGAAAGAACATGCCTAAGATCACAGAATTGGAGTTGGATGGTTATTAGAGAATATGTAACGAACACCCTCATTTTGCTTGTGAATTTTGGAATCATAACCTTATGTGTCCTTTCATTTTGAAAACAAAATTATTCCTTTAATGAACAAAAGTCTATTTTCCTCCTTACTTCTTACCCCTCCAAACTGAGAAAAAAAGAAAAACAAAGCCCTTGTAACAAATACAATATCCATATTTTAAAGGTGATATAAGACTCAGAAAGAGCAAGTACTTTTTCCAAATGCCTTTGATTTAAATAATGATTTGCAAAATTCAATTCCTTGTGTTTTCCAGGAAAGTGCTTCTTCAAATTGCCTTTTCTTAATTCTTGTTACCACCATCGGCAGGGCAGTAGCATGGTTGACCTTCTTGTCATATAGTCATATAGAAAAATATGTCATATCTTTGAGATTCAGTTCAGATGCCTTAGTACTTTCTTGTTGCTCAAATTATCTTTCTTAGATTCCCTTGTTTACTTTCTCAATAAAATGCAAACTTCTTGAGGTCAGGAAAAATTATTCATTTTTATATCCCTCAACTGGTGTATAGTAAGATCCCTTTAAAGGCAGTAATTGTATAGGACCACATAGTATTCTATTGTCCATCAATAACCCTTTGTACAGGTTGTCCCCCATGTTTGGAATGTACTACATTCTCATACCTGATTTTTAGAAGTCCCTCTAAAGGCATATCATTCTAATACTACCTCCCACATGAGACCATTTCTGAGTTAGTTCCTAGTGCTCCCCTTCAGTTTCCCCCAGTACCTAAACTTTATTGGAAATATAAACATATACCCATACATACAATATACTATATGTACATAGATAGATAGACAGACACACAGATACACAGATAGATGGTAGATGGATGGAAGGGTAGATGGGTGGATGGATATATGGAAGTATGTATAGGTGGATGGATGATAGGTAGATAGAAAGAAAGAAAGAAAGAAAGAAAGAAAGAAAGAAAGAAAGAAAGAAAGAAAGAAAGAAAGAAAGAAAGAAAGAAAGAAATCCAGAAGACCTAGTTCTGGTGCAAACTGTCACAACATCTCAATGTTGCAAGAAACTGACTGAAAATGCAATTCTGGCTGCTGATCTGCATTGGTTTAGGGCAAAAAAAAAGTTTGGGAAGTTGTCTACATCAATATAATTGTACACTCAGAAAAAAATAAACATTTTGCAAGTATTCAAATGTGCATATGCAGTTTCCCATAGACAAATGAAAACTCCTTAAGAGCAGAAATTATTTTTTTTTTATCTCTGTATTCCCAGTAAGTTTTGCATGAGATCTATCACATAGGAGATACTGAATATGTGCTCCTTCGTTTATTAATTGGTTAATCTTGGTATTCTATGTACAGTGCCTTAAAATGTAATAAGTATTTAAAAATCCCTGTTAAATATTGCCTGAGGTCACCTTGCAACTTGGTGGCAGAGTTGTGGCTCCAGTCCAGTTCTCTTGTCTCTTAGCCTTGGGCTCTTTCCACTCTACCACCCTAAGGAATATCCTTCAAGGTGGTCAGGGAAAGCAGCCATAACTGAACCCAGGAGTCCTGCCTCCCAGGGAGGTCTTCTTTCCAGCAGACTGTATTGCATGGGTAATTAACCAGAACTCCCACAGTCCTAACATGAAATTTCTACAGTAGTTATAAAAAATCTAAGCAGTAAATTCTCACTTTACCACCTCCTGGCCATGGAGCCTGGGAGAACAGAGCACAGCATATTATCTACTGGACCAGAGGGAGTGTTAACTGTGGGTGTTAACTGGGACATATGGAAGGCACCACAGTGTGCTGCACCAAGTGAGGGAACATACTTTGAAACTTCTCAAAAGAGGGTCAACTCAAATAAATCCTAATGGTTTAACTTCCTCTGAATTGAAGAATCTTAGTGTTGGAAATCATACCGAATAAGAATCCAAGAACCCATTTTATAGCATCTCGAATGAATAGTCATTTAACCTTTGACCAGAGATATTTAGGAAAGTAGAGGGGAAGAGCCATTAACACCCCAGGTTACATCATCCACTGTAAGACATCTTTGATTGGCAAGAAATTCTTTCTGACCTCGAGTCCAAATCTGCCTTGTTATAACTTTTGTCCATTGCTCCTGGTTCTACCCTTTGGAGTCAAGGAGCCCATCCTAGCATGCTGCTACTCTCCAATTATTTTATTTGCTCTGCCTCCTCCATCCTACCAGATTTTCTAGCTCTTTCCCTCAATCCCCAACCTTCTGAGTTGGGAGAATTCTCCATAACTAACTTCATGATATTGCTATTCTCTGGTCATCTTCATGAGATCTTCATGTTGCAGCCTTTTGGGGGACTCCCCCAACTCTCATTTTTCCCAACTCCATTTCTATCTCTAGTTTGAGGAATAGTAGCTAAATAAATGTCAACCTCCTTGCAAATGACATACCAACTAAATACTTTATGGATCCACACACCACTCCTATGACTTCCCAGTTAAAAATACCCTTCCCTGGACACCATCCCTTATATGCATTGTTTCTCTGTTAGTATAGGAACTCTCTATTAATAGGGATAGTCTTTATTTTTGTATTCACATTTCTACATTTACCACAAAATCTGGTATACACTAAGTGCATAACAAATGCTTTTTTATCCATCCAAGTCTAATCTTTCTTTTACCTGATAATCCTTCTACTATATTGATAGCAATGATGTACCTCTCTTCCATAACCATCCCCATTCTAGCAATCTATCCTCTGATAGTCTGATAGCAAAGTCTTTCATTATCCTGGTTTCCTGGAATTAAGGCAGAGGGGATGGTGGCACATGGAGATGAGTGAAGAATAGGCAGCTGGGTGGTACAGAGGATAGATATTGTTTTTAGAGACAGGAAGATGTGAGTTCAACTCTAACCTCAGACACTTGTGACCCTGGGTAAATCACTTAACCTTGTTTGCCTCAATTTCCTCATTTGTAAAATGAGCTGGAGAAGGAAATGGCAAATCACTCCAAAAATCTTTGCCAAGAAAGCCCCAAATTCAATAAGAAAGAGTCAGACACAACTAAAATGACTGAACAACAACAAAAACAGTATAACATAGCCTCTATCCCAAAGAGCTTTCAAGTCCTCATGGACAGTGGAGTGAGGTAGTAAATGCTTTGGAGTAAAGTCAAAAATCTTGGCTTTACTTCTTATTATTAATGTCCATGGACTAATCACTTCTCTGCTCAGGGCTTCAGCTTCTCTACCTGTAACATGAGGCAAAAGGCATCTAGGTGTTATAATAGATAAGGTGAACAATGTGTAATGGATAAGGAAAAGATTCTGCATCATGATAGGTATTTCAAATTCTATCTCAGACATCTCAGTTCTGTGACACTAAGAAAGTCACTTAACCTCTCCATGCCTTAGTTTTCACATCTGTAAAATGAAAGGGACCTCTAAGGTCCCTTCCAGTGCAAAATTATGCTTTACAAGATCCCTTCCCACTCCAATAATATAAGATTTGTTGAGATGATTTACAAGTAATTATGGCACACATCAGAAGATGGTAAGTACCATGAATATTTCTTCTAAAAATTTAAAATCATATTTTTATTCAGGAAACATTAATTAAGAGGTTTTTCTGAGAGTCATTGGGGAAAAGAACACAGGATAAGAAATGAGAAGACATGGGTTCTAGTCATAGTTCTGCTATTTCTTAGTTGAGTGATTGAGGAAAATTCACTTAACCCCATTGGACCTCTATGTCTTCATCTGCAAAATGAATGACAACTATCTCTTGGTTGTAGTGAGGAAAGTGTCTTGTAAACTTTAAACCTTATGGAAGCATGAATCATTATTATGTGTTTGGCACTGGAAGGGAGAAAAAGACCTTATTGCCTCCTAGGCTGTTGAGTTAACCTTGCAGGGTTTTCTATATGTTCTAGTCATTTAAGAGATGAGATAGACATAAATTGCTTTGATTAGGGAACTCCCAAATTAGTAAACTCCTTCTATCATTGGAGGTTGATACTCTCTCTCCAAAAAGAGGATTATTTAAATCATGGAGGGATGAAAGAATTTACCTGGGTCACACAGCTCTGCATCTGACTAGAGATGAAATCTTACTTATAAGCTGTCTTCACAAAGATAAGTCACTTCTCCTCTCAGAGCTTCAGTACCACACCCCACCTTGAAATGAAGATAATAACATTGGCACCTCCTACCTTAAAGGGCTGCTGTGAGAAAAAGCTGTTCTGATGCTAAGGGAGGAATATTCCTCCCACAAGTCCTATGTTGGCAAGCTAGAATGGAAGCTCTGTGAGGACAGAGACTTTAATTTTTGCCTTTGAATCCCTATTACCTAGTAAAGTACTGTATAAGCATTAAGTACATCATAAGTTTTTGCTGAATTGACTTGCAATGCTTGCCCCTGCCTCAGCCTATGTGTCGCAGGTATAAAGTAATGTTCCTCCTCTTAATTTTCCTCCATTCTTTTAGACTGATGCTCATAAGAAAACTTCCAAAACCACCTTCTAAGGCCCAACTGCAGAAACATCTCCACTAGGAAGGCTTCACTAATACCACCGAACCACTAACACCACTTATTGCTTCTCTTGCTCACTTCTAGAATGCCTAATTACATGCCTTTTTAGCCACATTTCAGGGACTGATTCAAGTATACTTACATGATGCAGGAAGTTATAAACCTAAAGGTATAACTGCATTGAAGGGGATTTATATATGGCATATCCGCTGCTGGGAATAACTGCCCTGATGTAGCACAGGGACACCCTGCCTAAAGGATCATAGGAGATATAAGGAATGAGCTGAGGACCAGCTTTGAACTGCTGGATAACAACCTGGAGTTTTAGACTCAGATAGAAATAACAGAATCCCCAGATTTATAGAGCTTAGACCTAGAAGGGACCTTAGATCTTTGGGAGACAATGTGGAACTGTGGGGAAAAAAGCCTCCAATCTGTAGTCAGATGACCTAGGTCTAAATCCCAGCTCTGCTACCCATAAGTTACAGCTTCTCTAGGTCTCAGTTCCTCATTTGTAAAATGAGGGATCAGAATAGAAGGCTTCTAAGATCCCCTTCCACTCTTAAATCTATGCTCCATGATTCTTAAGTCCATTCCTCTTATTTTATAGTTGAGAAAAGTGAGAGTCAGAGAGGGCAAAGGACATGTCACATGTCACATGTCACAACAGAAATGAGATTCAAACTCTGGTTTTCTATTCTGATGAAAAACATATCAGCCTTATTTAAGTTGGCACCCCATAGATTATAGCCCTGCAATGGGGAGGGATTAGAAGATGTTTAAGTTGGCCAGAAAAAAAAAATGAATGCCTGAAGATGGATCGAGCAATATAAAATTTATTGTTTTCTTTTTTTGAGATTTTTCATAGGTAATTTTTTTAAAATAGTTTAACTCTATTCCAAATTTATTTTATCTTTTTTGTTTGTTTGTTTAGGGGTTTTTTTTGCAAGGCAATGCGGCTAAGTGATCTGCCCAAGGTTACACAGCTAAGTAATTATTACATTTCTGAGGTTGAATTTGAACTCAGGTCCTCCTGACTCCAAGGCTGATGCTCCATTCACTACAGCACCTAGCTGCCTCCACCTAGCTGTTTATTACCTTCTAAGAATAACCTAACACTCTCTAAATTCAATTTAACTAAATAACCATTTATTAAGATGACTGTGAATGACTATAACAATGTGGATAGAAAGAAAAAAAGAAACTGAAAAACAATATAAGTATAGTGATCATGCCTGACCCCCAAGTAGAGATTTTTAAAAATTCATTTCTCCCATATGTTTCAAGCTTGGTTGTTATGTTAGTTTTACTGAACTGTTTCATTTTCTCCCTATTTTATTCTTTGCTACACGAGATATAAATTTGATGACATATGCTCTTTTTTTAAATTAAATAATCATTATTTGTCCAATACCAGGCTCAGTGCTAGGAGAGAACAAAGTTTGGCAAAATAATATGTGTAGTACTCAGGAAGTTTAGAGTCTGGTATAGTTATCAGACAGAGAAATATAGAGAGATATTTGAGAAATATATCAATGTGAGACAAAGGAAGGTAGTGTGCTGAATTTACAATCAGGAAGACTTAGGTTCAAATTCTGTCTTTGATTCAATACTAGATGTATGGCCCTGGGCAAGTCTGTTGCTTACTAACTTACTAACTTCCTAACTATGTAACCTTGGACATGTTATTTGATCTAGATGGGTTTCAGTTTTATCATCTGAAAAATGAAACAGGTGAAATACAGGATCTCCAAGGTCCCTTGCCCTCTAAATTTATAGTTTATGATCCTGTATGTGAACATTGTTATTAGAGAAGTGGTCAGCACCATGGTCAGGGGAACTACTTGATTCTGTCAGGACAGAAATTGGGGAAAGCTGGTAATCCAATGAACCTGAGTTGCATTATGCTCCCATCCCACATTACCCAACTCACTCACTCAGCACCACCACCACTTTGTAGTAGTGAAGTGTCCCTGCATGTTTAAGGAGTAATATACATTTTATCTCCAGCAAGGGAGACCAACTCTGGAGTCTTTAGATGACTTCAATGTGAACCAGCTGAGTCTTTGGGGTTTGAAATGTGTTGCCCAATCTGGATTTCCCAACTAGAAATTTCTCTGTGGTATATTCTATGTGTCCCCTTCCCCATTGAGCTAATAAAACAATGTTAGCACCCTGAGTTTGTGGCCTCACTCTGGAACCTGGAGTCAGGCCATCACATACTAAGTACTTTCTCTATGAGGCAGTGAGGCATTTTTCCAGGAAGGGTTTGGCCTCAGATTAAATTTCTGATATGATACATGTGTTGGGACTCCACCCCAAACATATAAGAATGTGTTTATGTGCCCAGATTAAACACCATGATAGCCTCGGGACTGAGTAATTCAGTTTGATTTAATGTACCAAGTATTTGTTAAGTGACCTACTATATGCATGTTCCATTGCTTGACAAGGTTAAAAATAAAGTAGGTTCTGAATTTAAGGAAGTTAAAGTCTAACACAATGAGGGGTCTGGTGGTAGAATGCTGGACTTGGAGTCAGGAAACCTAAGTTTAAATTTATACTTACTAGCTTGTGACCCTGGGCAAGTCAATTAACAACTGCCAGCCTCAGTTTCTTCAAATGAAGATGATAATAATAATAATAATACTTCATAGGGTTGCTGTGAGAATGAAATGAGATAATCTATGTAAAGTGCTTTACAAGGTTTAAAGAATTACATAAACGTTAGAAGTTGGTACAGATGCCCACATAAGAGACACAGAGAACAGAACAGTAGGTGGCACTTCCCCACTGTAGCTGGCCCATGATCAGCAGCACCTGTAAAGAGATAATATGAGGAAGGTCTTCTAGCCTAGTTTTGCAGCTGATCTCCTATCTTACCTAATACTGAAGCTTCATCAGGCCCCCTTGTGTCTTTTCAGGTGACTTAGAAATTTTTGTCTTTGATTCCATGGATCTAAGATCTTGTCTAGATAGGAATTTCTAGCATTGATATAATAGCAACCCCTCAGTTACTTAATAGAGGGTCTTTGGGAATTTCTGTGGTCAAATCAATTCACTATCCTGAGGACAATCTGGGAATGAATTTCTGAATTTATCTCTGCTGATATTGTGGTACTAACTCTAAAGTTAGAAAAGGCCTCAAAGGTTACTTGATCCAAATAGTGCATTTACAGATAAAGAAGTCATGGCCTAGAGAGATGCCCAAGGTCACAAAAATATTAATTAAATAATCCTGGCAGAGCCAGGATTCAAGCCCAGATCCTCTGACTCTGTATATATAGTATTTTCAACAATTTTTAGCAGACCCACTCCAAAAACCTTTCCAGCTTAGCAGAGCCCCTCAAATGTAGGGTTGCACTAGCATAGGCCCCTCCTGTTCAGAACCATTCCCATACTATGATGGAGAAAATTACTGTTAAAGCTGATCATCTGCAACCTTGTATTATTCTCTAATTGTCTCATAATCCTTGTATATTCTCACTCTCCCCAAGTACAACACAAGCAATGACAAGACTGCCTAACTGTATTGAACTACTTCAATTTCTAAAGTAAACTAGAGTTTACAAATTTCACTCATGTCCAGTAGGCCCCTAATGGCTAGTGAATGAATGAATGAATGAATGATCCTAGAAGAACTTAGAATCTATTGAATAAATGAATGAATGAGTCTAGTATGTGCTTCATTAACGAATGAATCCAACTCAATTATTCTAGTAGACAATAAATAAGAACAGTATGAATTAATGAATCCAGGAAGTGTTTAACACATTATATGAAATGGATGAGCAGACAACCTCCAAAGATATTTAATAAGTGTCTACTTACTAACTAAAGGAATGAATCCAACAGAAGCCCAATAAGTAACTGCAAAACAAAAGGAAGAATTTCACGGACAACACAAGTCTATGGAATGATGTCATGTGATCCTTCTCTAGGTCTTGCTGCAGGATTGGTCACACATGAAATAAGTGGCATTAAATAAATATATGATAAATGAATGAATTAAAGTAAATACCTTATTAACAAATACTTTGTGGCGATCAGTGTTTTGTAGATTAAACAATTCACCAAGAGCAAGGAGAAGGAGAGAAAAAACCCAGACTGACCTCCAGCTGCAATAGGTTTCCCCAGAGCTGAAGGAGGTCATAAATTCTCCTCCTGAATTGTGGATCCTTCAGAGCTTTTCAGATTCCCCTGGACAACTCAAACAGTGATTCACAGGTCAGAGAAACAGAGAAATACTCTGCAACTCAGTCATACTGGCAAAGATAGGCCAAGTGGACCAGACAATAAAAAAGAGTAAAGGAAGGGAGAAATACAATCCCTGAGAAAACATGAATAAATTAATAGAATTTTAAAAATCTAAACTCCAACATTCTATTTTGTTCAGAGGGTTTGAATTCCAGCTCTGCTCTGGACTACTCAAGTGACACTGGATCTCAGTTTCCTCATCTGTAAAATGAGAGATGAATTAAATGAATTCCAGTGTCCCTTCTCATTCTAAATCCATACCCCCCCTCCTTTTCTCTCTGTCCTTAATGCCAATCTACAGAGCTGAATCAGATGCAGTTTTTTTCCACATAGAACATAATTTTGTCATAGACAACAACTGATGATTTATTTTCTGCTTGTAATTTCTAGTTTCTCCTTGATTTCTTACTTCCCAATAAGATACAGAAGCCCATGAAGATCACTTATAAATGAGGAGGGGGAGTAGAGGAGTGTCGAAAATGTCACCCAAATAGCATTAGCACCATTAATGAAGATGAACCGGTGCAATAACTCCCAATGCTAACAAATTTATGCACCTATTTACACGCTGTTAAAGGAAACCACATTGTTGCCCTGGCAACATCTTCATCAATGTACTTGGGTAATCTCAGCATGATCACCATGAAGAGATGCATACCCACCCCAGGAGAGAAAAACAAGCCATAGGAATTTCAGATTGGGGTGGGGGAGCAAAGCTTGGCTTGTAGGGAGATGGAGGCATCCCCAGGAATTTCCCATAGATTTGGAGAGCAAGTTTGTGGATTCCTAGGCTGTGAGAACTAAAAAGGATCTTGGAAATCCCCTAGTCCTACCTCTCTTCATTTTACAAATTGAGAATGAGGTTCAGAGAGGGGAAGCAACTTGATCAACATCATACAGAGAACTGGTGGCAGAGCTTAAGAGCCCTAAACCAGTCTTCTGATACTCCTAGTTTTTACTTCAATAAGCCCTACCTTTCTAGAAGCTTTACCAGAGGAGATGGTAATTGCCAGGCACCATCTGCTCTACATAAGGAGTCTCATGGTGAGGATTCAGAAAACATTCATTAAGCCCCTACTATGTCTTAGGCACTGTCCTAGGTCCTGAGGTTGAAAAGCCAATGATAATAGTAATAGTAATAATAATAATAATAATAATAAGTATATCCATTGTATTTTTAGGTTTGCCAAGGGTCTTCCTCACTACAACCCCTTTAGATTATTTTAAAATTTAAAAAGTTTGCATTTCAAGGAGATGAGATAATTTGCCAAAGGTCACACAATTAGAAAGAGTTGGATCTGGGATTCAAATTCTATCTTCATAATCCTGGCCTTGTTCTCTTTCCATCATAGTCTGGATATCACTTGGAAGTCCAAAGATGCTATCCTTTGGTGGTTCAAGTTTCTTCATCGTTGCAGCAAGCTATGGACCAAATGCCAAAAAAAAAAATGCTTCCTTCTATTTCTTTCAAATTCAATTTAAAATGCCACCTTTTCCAAGAAGCATTCTCCAAACTTTCTATCTCACATGCCATCAATTGATATTCTTCCTGGGGATCTCACAGAATACGTTGTTAATAACACTCTATCACTATCAACCAATGCTGGACTTGGAGTCGGGAAGACTTGGTACTCCAATCCAACCTCAGATATTTATTACCTCTGTGAATCACTACTATCTTCTTCAGTTCCCTCATCTATAAAATGAGTATAATAATAGTATCTACCTCGTAGGATTGTTTTGAGGATAATATAAAAAATATTTATTAAGTGCTTTGTAAACCTTAAAGCTCTTATAAAAATGCTTGCTGTTAAATGTTGTTGTTTTATTATCCCTCTACTGAATTAAACTTGACAAAGACAGGGACTTATGTCTTGTCTAGTCTCATTCTCCATAGACTATAAGCCCCTTGCAGGTAATGCTTGTTATATTTTTGTCTTTATATTCCTAGTACTTGACATTCATTAGGCACTTAATGAATGCTTATTGAATAACCCAATTCTGTATCTTCTTCTCTCTCCTATCTAGCATAATACTTTATATATTAAAGGCAAACAGCTGACATTTATGTAACATTTCATGGCTTGTGAAGGACTTTACACATTATGTCACCCATTATACTTCATTTTATCCTCACAACAGCCCAGGAGATAAATTGTCTATAACTACTGAGAATCAGGGTACCAGAGAAACTTGAGTTTAAATCCCTCCTCAGTCACATAGTATCCAAATAATCTTAGGCTGATCCCTTAAATTTCAGGTCCTCAATTTTCTCACCTATAAAATGAGGCCAGATTAATATTTGTAGAGGCAGCAATACTATTCTTTACTAAGTCTTTACCCCAAGGAGATCAAAAGAAAAGGG